>NW_001834658.1:110622-127523 GCF_000150035.1 Vanderwaltozyma polyspora DSM 70294
ACACTATACTCGAAACTTATGAAGTATGAGAAGTAAAAGAGGGTATATATCTCTTCAGATTTATTTATTCATTCCATTGATCGATAAGAGTTAGATGGTAAAAAGAAAGTAAAATGGTATAATGCTAACGATTGAAACAAGTACAAAGGGTTAGGGCAAATATATGGATAGGTGCACGGCAAGATAGAGAGAGAACCAGTGGTTCTTGTTAGTATTAAGTGTTCGATTTAAGAAAGATGCGACGTATTTTTTGAGGGTTTGTAAAGTAACTGTATTTTTTTCAACCCTATTTGATAATTATGTATACCGACCGGTGTGTAATATGTTTCTGAAAGAGTCCTCTTCTCCCTGTTCTTTTAATTTCTGGTTCGGTTTGCTATATAACTATCTTGCAACTGTATAGGGGATTTGGAAAGGGGATGGATATAATACAGTATTAATGTG
Source organism: Vanderwaltozyma polyspora DSM 70294 (assembly GCF_000150035.1). NCBI lineage: Eukaryota > Fungi > Ascomycota > Saccharomycetes > Saccharomycetales > Saccharomycetaceae > Vanderwaltozyma > Vanderwaltozyma polyspora. The sequence goes on from NW_001834658.1 coordinate 111,067, forward strand.
TGGTTAGGTTAGTAGCTTATATTATAAGTATATGGCAGTAGTTGTGGTGATTAAAGTGTGCGTCTCAAAACGATTTCATTATATGTTTTTTATTTATTGCATTAGATAAAACTTGAACAAGGGGAGATATACTTTTTACACTAATAGTAATTTGGAAAGCATTCATTAATACTTTGGGCTTTAAAACTATTAGTGGGAGTCTATTGATCAAAATAAGGAGGGAAGAAATGGTGTTACTGCATTTAAAAAATATCACAAATATTCAAGGGGGGGGTTAAAAACTTGGGGAGATGTTGGAGGGAGAAGGGATGAAGTAGTCGTTCTATAATTGCGTCGTTAAGCATTAGTTATAATCCAGATATTTGTATCAAGACGAGAATTATAACAATAATAATAATAATAATAATAATAATAATAATATATATGTGAATTTCAAATTTCAATTCTAATATGATTTGATATACTGTCGAGTTCTATATTATCATGTCGTAGTCTTCTGTGTGTCTGTGTTATTCTTGTATGATATATAATCCGTTGTACTGTTTGCTCTAGCCTACTACTCAAAGCCCTATGTATGTCAATGGAAGCCCTGTTCTTATCAAGATCAACGATTCGAATATCACCGACGGAGAAATTCACGGAAATGAATTAATCTATTAAATCCAAACTAATAAATTAAAAAAAATCAGTAACAAGTGAAAATTTGAAGAGTTTCTAGAATGACTTCTTGTCTCGCCTTACTTTGTTACGACATTTTCACAAAATGGAAATTCGGACAAATTCAACTTGAAAATATGACTTGGTTGATTTGAGACGATGAGAAACGACAAAAATTATTATCACCGAACCGACAAACGCATTCAAATAGATTGCTTTAAATTTTTTTTTCCCTACTTCCGGGTGATGCGGACCGAAAATAAAAGGAAAAAAAAGCTAAGTAAAAAATCTACAACTTTAGAGTGACTGTTTTCCATCCGTGCATTTTTATCAACGCTAAAAAAAAAATGCAAATGGAATCTGAAAAAAACATAAAAATTCAAATGTTAATGGCTTTTTTTTCTCGCATCCATCCATTTCATCAAACGATTACAAGTTCTTATCGCTTCAAACAGCCTTATTCCTACTTATCTTTCTCTCATGTTGTTGGCAAAAGTAAACACCTTTACAACTAAATGTCTTTCTGTATCGTAAATACTCGTTAGCACCAACTGGACAGAACATCCAACGACCGTTGCTAAACATTACGCACACCATCTCTGTTCTCATCGAGCCTAATATCGACTCTCTTTCTGGATGGTTCCGTTCCAGACAGACTAAACCTACCATTAACATATCACTTGGCCAGAGAGGAACTCTCGCTATTTTACCAACAAGTCCACGCACTAACTAGGCAGTGTTCCTTCTACGACGCGATGGGTCTCTGTGTAATGCGTTTGAAAAATTTCACCAACTTAGACTGACAACTCCAAAAGTAACCTGTCAATCTTCTAGTCTAACCTCACTCAAGCATATGGTCTGTTAGTGAACTCATTGTATTGATATGCTGTTCTGTTCAATTGATGGTGGTATTCGAAATAACTCAAACAAGCACAATTTACCAATCCCACCAACACTGCTCACTCACTCGCTTACTCACTAATTATCATATACCTACATACCCACATCTACACATACACACAAACACACACTCTCTTGAACTTCACTCTCACTCTCTTGAACTTCACCTTTCATAATTTCTATTCGTTCTGCACCATCATCTCTTTCTTATAGCCTAGCAAATGAGCTCCAGTCCAGTTCCAAACGCATTCGATTGCATCTTCACTAACTAAACCTTCTTTTGCTTTGTCAATTTTCAATAATTCTTCAATTGACATCCATCATCTTCATCATCATCATCTCTCTTTCAAACAGTGATTGATGGGATTCGGTATTGCGTCTATTAACCTAATACACGATATCCAATAGTGTAGACTACGTTACTATATTTTGTTGATATATCTTGAAGTTGATATTTAATAGTTAATAGTTACATTTATCATATATATAGTTAATACACCATCAAGAAGTAGAAAGATCATCAACAAAATGTCTGCTCAAGCTAAGATTTTGTCTCAAGCTCCAACTGAATTGGAATTACAAGTTGCTCAAGCTTTCATTGAATTGGAAAACTCTTCCGCTGATTTGAAGGCTGAATTGAGACCATTGCAAATCAAATCTATCAGAGAAGTATGTTATATTAATTAATAATTTATCAAAACCGAAATCAAATACAAGAATAATGATAATTTCCAAATTATAGAAACTGATTTATTGAGGATAATAGATATATGAGAAACTATGGGTATCGATGGGTTAGGTGGAAGTATGGATGAACTTTATCAAGATTAAAATATGGTTGAAGTGTCGATCGATGGATTTATGTCACTCTTTTTGCCAAAAAAAAAATATCGTCTCAGAGATATTCGACATCTGAAATGGATATTTTGAAACATTGATAGAAAGACTTCATGCTAAGGTCATAATAGTGATAGTGGAAGCATTGGTATCATTTTTCTCAGTTTTTGTAAAAAATAATGGTTTTTCTTATAATAATTCAAGTTTACTAACAAGTTTTTATTTTATTTTTTATTAATAGATTGATGTCTCCGGTGGTAAGAAAGCTTTGGCTATCTTCGTTCCAGTCCCATCTTTGGCTGCCTACCACAAGGTTCAAACTAAATTGACCCGTGAATTGGAAAAGAAGTTCCCAGACCGTCACGTCATCTTCTTGGCTGAAAGAAGAATCTTGCCAAAGCCATCTAGAAGATCTAGACAAACTCAAAAGAGACCAAGATCCAGAACTTTGACTGCTGTCCACGACAAAATCTTGGAAGACATGGTCTACCCAACTGAAATTGTTGGTAAGAGAGTTAGATACTTAGTTGGTGGTAACAAGATCCAAAAGGTTTTGTTGGACTCTAAGGACATTCAACAAGTTGACTACAAATTGGAATCTTTCCAATCTGTTTACAACAAATTGACTGGTAAGCAAATCGTTTTCGAAATCCCAGGTGAAACTCATTAATTGATATAAATCTCATCTACTTTTTTCATCCTTATAAATCATTTAAATTTTTATAAGTTTGTATATCCAAAATGTTTTAATAATAGGTGTATAATTCTTAAAGCGTTTTCTTCAGTATTAATTAATTAAATTTAAGCATTTCAAATTAAATAAAATGTATATAATTAATTGTCACAATAAGGACATCGAATAAGCAAAAGATACAAGGCAAGCTTATAGTGTTGGGTTAGGGGAGAATTCCCAATCAAAGAGCTTAAAGCATGAAAGATCAAACTTGAGATAAACTAGAGGTTACCATAATAATAGTAATTACTATAAAATATTTATTTTAAATATACGAATGCTACTTGTTTTCGGCTAAATTTATAAAGTTTTCATAAGGGTTACCACTATCTACTATTTGTCCACTTCTATCTCTTCTAGATTTAACAATTGGTATATCATAATACTTTAGTTTTTCGAAATCTTCCTTTCTTGGTTCCTTATTAAAATCTTTACTTATCTTTTGAATTGTATTATCAAATGAAGTGTCTTGTTGGAGTTGATTATGCGTTGTTTCATTATAAGAATTAATAGCAAAAGTAACTAATTCATCCCTTGACTCTAATTTGCCTTTGGTTATTTTAGGATCATCTCTAATCACTCGATCGTCATTTTCAATTTCTTTAATATTTTTATTTCTTGATGTAGCAACTACAATTGAAGCTACAACAGTCCCAATGATAATTAAGTACTTTAATAATGTAACTAAACTAGATAAAACACTGCCAATTACGGCATGTAATAAAGGACCTAAAACTGTAGTGAATGTTATTCCTAATACTAAAGAAGGTAAATGTATTTCATATAATGGTTCAAATCGTACCCTTGATGAAATACCAGGTAAATATTTATCCAAATAGCATTTGATTTGATCCATTAGCATGATAGACCTAAAGTAAGAGTACTAATGTGAGGCTTTTTCCTTTCTTTCTAAAAAATAATTCTACAGAGGCTAAAATAGTTCGAAATTTTTAATCAGTAGATAACTGTATGTTCAAGTGCATGTGTATGAATGTGGGTGTGAGTGCGAGTGATCCCACCATCTAATAATAACAATAATAGTAGTATTCAATTATTAGAAACCGTAGACTATTTCAGCAATAGTACGAAAATATAATAATCTAATAATAATTAATAATTGAAATTTAGATTTAGATTTAACTTAGCCAACTAATCCAAGATCATTTTTAAAGTTCGGTAAGATGAAATATCTTTATGCAGAGTTCTTTCCCAAAAAATAAAAAAATAAGAAGGCATCTCTATACAGAGAGATACTAGCTAACACTACAATATTTTACGATCTTTAAAACCTTCGAACACATAAAGTAACACTATACTTATTAAAGTATATGGTAGTCCAACACAAGATATGATGAAATAATATGAATATTTTCGAGTTCTTATTCTTATATGTTGACCGAATCGAGTAAAGACCATTTAAACGAACGACTGGGCTTAAATTAAGACAGATAAAGGCTTCAACATAAAAAAAAATGGAAACTGGAAATTGGAAGTTAAAAGAATACTTGAGATTGCGTATTTATCCAATTGTTGAAGTTTTAACTATTCTAGATGAAACGACTTCAAAAAAAGTAACCAAGTAAGTGTAAGAATATTCTTATAATTACCAGATGTTGAAACAATTTTGTATCCCCTTAAAATTATTTCCAATTCATCATCTATCATCTACCTTGACAATGATCATTCATTAAGATCGAAATCATCATTTCTTTGATTGTCATTATCTATATCACCATCATGGATAGATAGATAGTGAATAAATAAACTTTACAGGAAAGCAGAGTGACCTCAAATGAAACTCACCTGCAACTTGCCTTAGTTGATTCATTCGTTCCTTTATTGATTGATTACTCATAGGATAAAACATAAATTTAAGGGATCTTCCCTGGATAACACACAACTAATAACGTAAGAACAAAATAGGTTAAATGATAGTTGTTGGTTGTTTTTACAGTTTAGATACAAATCAAATCAACCGTTTCGAGTTAATAATGACATAATGTCATTGTACTAGCATATGTAGATATCTATATATATATATTTGCTTTAAAGACACACAGTTCAGGACACCACCACATAAGAGATGTTTCTACTAATATCGAAAACCTTTCGAGATGGTTGCAATCAACAGTTTGTTTCTTTACTTCTTCTTCAAACTGGGAGATTACAGATGATATGGGTAACTCCAGTTGCTGTTGGAGTAGTAGCAGTACGTGTCGTAGTTTTGAGGCTTTGTAAATTAAATACGTTCTCTCTTGATGCAATAAGATCAATAGCAATAGCAATAGCAATGATGATAGATATAGTGATAGTGATAGTGATAGATATAGTGATAGTGATGATGTGATGATGTGATGATAACGTTATGTTATGATATGTTATGCTGTTGTGGTTGAAGGTGTAATTGTCGATTATGGTAAAATATATGGAATTTTAGGGGTACATACATATTATTTTTGTTCTTCTAGATTAGGATAATGTTGGATCAAGTTATAGTAACTGGCTGTTATAGAGAAAAGTAAAAAGGAAAATTGTATCATTATTTGTTGGGTTTAAGCTCAAGAGTTAGTTGGATTAAATAGGTATGTCTATTAACTATGTCTGTTCCCATCTTAGATACCGTTTATATTTCTCATTGGAATATTCTTCTTTTGATTGAGAATTTTCGTGATCAGTTTAAATCGCAGCAGGAGATATAGCTAAGATATGAATACGATTGATTTATTTGATTTGATGAAATTCTTAGCTTAAATGGTAATTACACCTTGAGAGTACGAACATTTCTTGTTGGACGTTTAATAACGTATTACTTGAGTTTATTGGCTAACAAAAAAATATACGAGATTACAATAAATAGGATTAAAGCAACAATTAAAGAAAAAAAAGGGTGGTTGTCTCTTGCAAAGGAATATTCATAATCTTGGATATAGTAAGATATAATCATATTTCGTTCCGGTTAGTCATTCTTGATTAAGTATACAGAAAGAATTTTAAATTTGTAAAAATGAAAAGTATAAATACCACTCATGAATATGAGATTATATTTATCTTGCTTGGATTTCGATTTATAAGTTTATATTAGTTATTTATTATATATTTTTTCTATCATTTTTTTCTTCATTAGTGTCATTACAAGGATGACAGTAATAATAGAGTTGTAGGGGAAACTTTTCGCTGAGGCCTATTTATTTCTGGAGGTACGTATACGTAATCTTCCAGAAATTGGCTATTATTCTACTCATTTCCAATTTATCTGCACTGGATCGTGGATCAATACCAAGACCTTCCAGCATATTTTGATTATGTAGTCTGGCTGAGGATTCATAATGGTTTTTTGCAATAAATATTGTGCTGGAGGGTGAACTTTGCATAATGATATATTTCCATTGGTTTCAGTAAAGATTCAGTGTCAGAAGTTTTAGTTATATCTTGAATGGAAAAAATAAATTAAAAATAGTACAATAAGAGTAAGAATAGTTGATGGAAAACATTTTTATTGCATCTAGTAGCTGTAAACTTTATCAGTTTTTCATCTAATAATAAAATTTCAGGGATTTTCTAATACCTTAATAATTGGTTTGGGTAGAGTCAGCGAAACAGAGATCCGATGACTACTATTATTGTTTGTTTCCTTTATTATTATTATTAATATCTACATATTGGGCTTTTAGAAAATTAAACATTCTATAATGAACTAGCATTGAATGCTAATTTTAAACACTGGCTGGTTATTAATAATGCTGTCATTATTTTAAAATATATTGAGATTAAATAGACTGGGATCGAAACAGATTTCGAATTGAATGGATATTGCTATGCAATGAATAAGACAATTCATTGTAATTCTTTTTTTGTATATTTCGAGATGTATATTTGGGAGGTATATATCAAGAAATATTTTATGAGAATAATTATCCTAAAAACTGTTGGATGCTAAGAAGCAATTTATTGCTGGGAGTAATCAAAAAAAACATTAATAAAATTTAGTAAAAATTATAAAATTACAAAACTTTACAAAAAAAAATATTTGAACTTAAGTTTGTTTGCACAGGGAAATATATTAATAAATTTTAATTAAATGTAAGATTGTTTAAGTATAATACGTTTATCGTAACAAGATGGTGAGCGGCAACCATGAAATTATAACAGAAAATAAAAAAAATGAATTAAACTACAAATATAGCATTGGTATATGGATTAAATGGCAATTTATTGTTTTCAATGTCATAAAATTAGAAAATCAAATAAAAAAGTATAAAATCACAAAATCCAAAAAAAAAATTAGTAGATAATAAGTAAGACAATTATTATCATTTGAGCAAGATTAATAGATACAATCATTACAATTCACTGCAGAATCTAAAGGTTAACTAATTACAATCATTTATCAATGAATTTCAAACAAGGTCCGTTATTATTACATTTAAAAAGAAAACTAAAAAAAAATGAGTAGCTACATTCCTTATCTAGCAATATCTATTTCTTGCTACTTGACAAAGTAGAAGGAAAGCTATCAAATTTATGCCAAGTTATTTTATATTGTTGAATTTTTATCTTTAAATTTTCATATCGTTAATATATTAAATATAGTTTATAGTTAATTGAAACATTGCAATAAATATAAACTTAACAAAAATATTTTGGTTATTATAAGTCATCTTTGTAAGAATTTCTGACACTACTTTTGCATTCCTATCTTATTTCTATTCGCTCCTTCTTCTGTATTTATGATGTCAAAGAGAGCTGTCAAAGAATGTAAGCCGCATATTATTTATCTCACACATGATCTGGCTGCATCTGGATATAAGTTACCCTGAGACAAACTTTGTCTTTAGTCTAAGCCATTACTAGAGAGAACACTACGAGGGCACACATGGAATACTTCAGAGGTACAAAAGAGACTCTTTGTTAAATCAAGCTAAAAATCCAGTTGTTAACACTGGACAAGCATACTAACCAATTCCATATTAATTATTACATTGGGATTCCTTACATATTTAAATTCAATACTAACAAAAAACCATTTTCTTTACCTCGAAAGAAAAGAAAGAGCTACGTATACATTAATTTTATGCCAATAATAGCTACAAGTAAAATCATCAACTGAATCTGTATCTCTTAGCATGGTAGTAAACAAAACAATTCGTCGCACATAATACAAGTAATTAGTTATTTTAACTTTGTCCAAGACATATTTCTTTCCTTCAGAGTAATCGTCTCAAGAGTAAATTTCTGACCTAAACTGCAATTTTTCACCGTACTATTTTTGCTTAGCATAATGTATTCAACCCTTTCGAGCCTACACTGCTCGCTATGGCTCTATTTAATTTAAGCAACTATATCACTTCTGAAAAGAATACCACTCGTACAAAATAGAAAAACTCTTACATTTCTTCCCAGTCAGAATAAATTTTATCCCCAGTAAACTCTCTTGCTTCCAACTAAACTTAACGAAAAATGTTAGGTGTAACAAGGCAAGACCCGTTTCTTTACTGATTCTCCAAGGCCCTGTGTAAAAATATCCACACCACACAAGTTCATCTTTTGAATATTAGAATTTTTAATCACTTGGAAGCTTAGGCTTTCAAGAGAAAGAAAAGAGATCTTGGACTGTCTTGGACTGTAGCAGAAGATTGACAGCACCAGTATCTCATTGTTGAATTACTTGCAGTTTGTCTCTCTGTCTATCTGCCAAATTAAATTTTTTCATCATCATTATTTCTTTTCTAGTAAACTTTCAATCATTCACTCATTGATGCTTGACAAAATTGAAGATTGGCATAGTATACCTTATTATCTTACACGGTAGATAACCTCTCTAGCTGCTCTTTTCCTACTTCTTGCATGAATGTTATTACCACACTCTCCACTAACTTTTCAATTCGTCATCAGAAAAGTGTATATATATATCGTGATACGTTGTACTAAATACGGTGTACTTTACGTTGAATCCTCTTGCTGTTTACACACTGTGTGCTTTGTTAGTGCCTCTTCTATTTCTCCCAACCCTCTCTCTTCTTCACTATTTTTTTCTTCTTTCATTTATCTCAACTCGAGTTCGAATTCGAAATGGAAATGGATTTTTAACCTTGCTTAAAAGAAACTACAGGTATTCTCTTTATTGTAGGTAAAAGTTTAATTATCGTCACTAAAAATCTGTACATACGACTAAATTTACTTGTTCTGTTCGAAATGTTCACTGCTCTCTAGATATTCAAATTGTACTACCTAGCATATTATTTCGTTCTATCTAGTACTGCTAAGTAACTACTAAAATAGTGAAAAAAAAAAAATTTATACATTACATAACGTTTTAATTTTTGATATTAATTGAAACATTCTAGTTATTGCAACATAGCATGTCTTGCTTAAGTGTGATTATCGTTGACATTATATTTATTCGATATGTTATAGTGTTACTGTTATATAGTATTGTTAGTCTTATTCTTGCTATTAATTTATAAGAAACATTTTGATTATTAGAGAGAAAGATCTTGTTCATGCTCTTTTTTTAATATTCTTTAATTTTCAAAAGAAGCTCTTTGGCATACCCTTGAGTAATATAAGATATAGTATATTCAGATATACAAGATATATCTGTTTTATTGAAAACATATTAGATTACTTTAATCTACTATACACTACCATTCCTGCCCTACCTTAAAGAAACTAACAGTTTTCTAGTCAACTTATTGTTTCCAATCACTTTAGTTGGACTCTTCATATCAGTTAGTGTTCATAATGGCTAAAAAAATCACCATTACGATCCCTACAAGCACCCAAGCTTTGTATAGATTGATTAGTTTGGTTTTATTATTCTCTGCAACTATTGCTTTGATATTCAATGGTAATAAATTGTTCAAGAAAGAATCTGCATTAAGCAGAAAGAAGAACATGATATTTGACAATGATCAAAACGAAATTGTAGATGTTAAATATGATCCAAACTTCAAATATGTTAAATATAATAATCCAGAGTATTCTGGTAAAAAGGTCAGAGCAACTTTTGTTACTTTAGCTCGTAACAAGGATTTAGAAGGTTTGTTACCAACTATTAAATCATTAGAAGATAGATTTAACTCTAAATTCCATTACGATTGGGTCTTCTTAAATGACGATGAATTCACTGATACTTTTAAAAGAACTGTATCAGCAATGATCAGTGGTGAAGCTAAATTTGGTGTTATTCCAAAAGAACATTGGTCGTTCCCATCTTGGATTGATCAAGATCGTGCCAAGAAAGTTAGAGAAGAGATGAAAGAGAAGAAGATTATCTATGGTGATTCTATTTCTTATAGACATATGTGTCGTTTCGAAAGTGGGTTCTTCTGGAGGCACCCATTATTAGATGAATACGAATTTTATTGGAGAGTTGAACCTGATGTTTCTTTACATTGTGATATTGATTATGATATTTTCAGATTTATGAAGGATAACAATAAGAAATACGGTTTTACAATTTCTATTAAGGAATATGTAGCTACAATTCCAACACTATGGAAGACCACTACTGAATTTATGCAATTACATCCTGAATTCTTGGCCAAGGATAACATGTTAGATTTTGTAAGTGATGATGAAGGTAAAACATATAATTTATGTCATTTCTGGTCGAATTTCGAAATTGCTTCATTAGATTTCTGGAGAGGTGATGCATACACTCAATATTTTGAATTTTTAGATAATGCAGGCGGTTTCTTCTATGAAAGATGGGGTGACGCACCAGTTCATTCTATTGCTGCTTCATTATTTTTGAACCGTGATGAAGTTCATCATTTTGGTGATTTAGGTTATTTCCACAATCCATTCCACCAATGTCCAATTGATGAAGTATTCAGATTAGGTAATAGATGTGCCTGTAATCCAAAGGATGATTTTACATGGAAGGGTTATTCCTGTGGTACTAAATATTACGATGTTAACAAGTTGAAGAAGCCAGAAAACTGGGAAAAATTCAAATGATTTAAGTTGATATTCACTAATTAATTAATCATATTATTCATATTGGAAAGAAAGTAAGTAATTACAAGAAACAAGCCAAGAAAATAAAATAAAATAAAATAAATACAATTATTATTAGGAGAGTTAGCATATTTTATTAGTTTCAAGATAAGATAACAAGAATTGACATTGATTTATACTACTCGATGTACATATATTTTTCAATGAAATATTAAATAAATAAATTTAATTTAACTGTATGTATAATGTTCAAAAAAAATAATCATCGATTGATAGAATTAAATGATATATATATTCTGTCAGAGACATTTAAGTCTCTTTTCAGGTATGATCACGTTGAAATAAAATTTTACAATCGAGAAAGCTAATACGTGTCCAATGTAATATTCATTCAAGATTCTCAATTGAGGCTTTAAGATCAACCAATACAGTTTACCAATATTCCAAGAAGCATTTAATTCTGAAGAGAACGTCAAAAATAGAAAAAGAAAATAACATCGACACGTAGTAAAATGTGAATAGTTGCAAGTACTTTTCTGCAGAGATAGATAGTATACAGTATTATAAAAAAAATCCCATGATGGATAAGACACATGATGATAACTGAAGAATTGAAAAATATCAAGTGTTCTAGTTAGTAGTGAATTATTTGTCGTTGGTAACATTCCATCTCAACGAAGAATACTAGACTTGGCAAGAAAAGACCCTGTAAAAATAGAAATAATCCATCGAGATCTGCTTGAAGTTTCAGCTAAACAGTAGGCAAAACTACAGTTATAGTAGAAAGGATACATAGATATAAAGTGAAAAAAAAATTTTCATGTCAAGCATTTCAACCAGAGCATACAAACTAGCAGAAGTAGTAGCAACAACCTTGCTAGTAAGTAAGAGTCCCTACTTCAAGACAGTTTAAGAGATGCCTATAGTAAAAGTTCATTCTTATAGTAAACACAACATACTTTAAACTACATTTTAAGTAAGATTATTAAGAAGAATCAGAAAGAGAGCGTGTTCATGTACGTTGAAGTGAAAACTTTTCATCTTATCCAATAGAGTAGTACGGTACAATACAATATAATACAATATATATAAAATGATCCTCTTGAATTATCTAGATTGGTAATAATGATATACAACAATTCCTCTTTCTCATCAGGAAGAAACAGTCCAGTTCTCTTTAGTGCTGTGCTGTCCCATATCTTATTAAGTAGTGTGTTAAATATAGAAAGAAATGAATAATCGATACAGCTTATCATAGAGAGAGAGAGAGAGAGGGTTTAGTTTGTTTCGAACGACTGCGATAGCTTCTCTAACTGATCTAGTTGATGATATTTCGAACAAGTTTTAGTTAAAGTATTTGACTTAGAAGAGTACAAGAGAGTACTACCAACAGCCAGGACAAACAGCAACAACTCTTGAGAAGGTTCGTAGAATAAGTAGTTTTGCAAAACTCTACCTCAGTATCTCTTTCTCTATCGATGATCTCTGAGATTTAGACAAATGCTTTAACTATTGTTATAAAATATCAGTTAAGAAGTTGAGCTTGAGGGGATACTAAGTAGTAATCCAGAAGTAAGAGACTGGAGAGACCTCTCTTATGGGGTTGATCGTTGGTGGTTGGTCGAAGTTGTTTGTAGTCTGAAGTCTTCAGCTTTGGTTCACACAAAAAAGGAACGAAATGGCCGACTCTACTCTTTCTTTCTACAATTTCTCTTGAATTGTCAACTGTCTTTCCTATGCTTGCATCCAACTAAGACGTAGGGCCAGGGAGATACACACATATATATACCACCTTCCCTCTATCTCTCTTTCTCTTTTGCCAACTCTTTTCTTGGTTATTTCGTCTTCTTGATGATGATGATGTATTACTTATTTGTTATAAGCAGAATAGTAAACCGGTCTGCTGCTGTTGCTCCTGTTGCTGCTTAGGTTTGATACCGTTTTCCTAACTCATTTCGAAATTATGTAAATGTACCAGTGAACTAACTGAGTTTCTTAGAGGAAATTGTATAGCTCAATGTTTAAGTGTATGTATGTGTTGGTGATGTTGACGATGATGATTTTTAGATACTATTGTCATTATCATGGTATACCATGAACATAGCATAGAATAGCATACTGCAATATAGTATGGTAAATATATAGTATAGAGTAATCATAATTATATAAAAAATTTTGAAATTAATTGACAGGTTTTAATAACAGCCTTTTTGTCGATTTTTTCATCAAAACTTCTTGTTCTTCTTCAATATCAGATTTAATTCTTGATATGATCTTAGTTTTGAGCATTCGAATTTAAAATTTTGTATTTCATTTCATATATTGCTTTACTTATTTGTTGAATTAGTTAAAGTTGAACTGTGCTAATACTTGAGTTCCACTATTTACCACATCATTGAAGTTGGAAGATTTGTAAAGAAACTTGACAAGCTCATTCATTAGAGATATTGTTTCGTTTGGTTCAAGGCATTTCAATAGTTTCAGTCAGATATCATACGTATATTTATATATATATCTTACTCGATAAAAGATGCCTAGATTCACTATTCCAACTAGCAGTAAAAAACTATACAGACTGGTAGGTTTAATAGTGATTTTAGTAGCAACAATATTCATAGTTAAAAATGGTTCCAATTTAACTACAATAACTTCATTGACTAGTAATAATGGTAACAGCAATAATAATAATAAGGACACAACAAAGAAAAGTTCAGTACCTGCAAGAAAGAAAAGGACCTATAGTTCCAAGTACGATGATGATAAATATAATTATGTAAAATATTCTATACCTGAATATGATGGTAAAAAGGTTAAAGCAACATTTGTTACATTGGCTCGTAATAGTGATTTATACAAATTAGTTGCAACTGTTAAATCTGTTGAAGATAGATTTAATTCTAAATTCCAATACGATTGGATCTTCTTAAATGATGAAGAATTCTCAGAAGACTTTAAGAAAACCATGACAGCTTTCATCAGTGGTGAAACTAAATTTGGTGTTATTCCAAAAGAACATTGGTCGTTCCCATCTTGGATTGATCAAGATCGTGCCAAGAAAGTTAGAGAAGAGATGAAAGAGAAGAAGATTATCTATGGTGATTCTGTTTCTTATAGACATATGTGTCGTTTCGAAAGTGGGTTCTTCTGGAGGCACCCATTATTAGATGATTATGAATATTACTGGAGAGTCGAACCTGATACCAAGATGTATTGTGATATTGATTATGATGTCTTTAGATTCATGAAAGACAATAAGAAGAGATATGGTTTCACAATTTCTATTAAGGAATTCGTTTCAACAATTCCAACTTTATGGGAAACTACTACTGACTTTTTATCATTACATCCTGAATATATTGCGGAAAACAATATGTTAGATTTTGTTAGTAACGATGGAGGTTTATCTTACAATTTATGTCATTTCTGGTCCAATTTTGAAATTGCAGACTTATCTGTATGGAGAAGTAAAGCTTATGTTGATTATTTCGATTATTTGGATAAAGCAGGTGGATTCTTTTATGAAAGATGGGGTGATGCGCCAGTTCACTCTATTGCTGCTTCATTGTTTTTGAATCGTGAGGAAATTCATCATTTTGGTGACTTAGGTTACTACCATCCACCATATCATCAATGTCCAGTAGATGATAACCTAAGATTGACAAACAAATGTGGTTGTGTGCCAAAGAAAGATTTTACCTGGAGAGGTTATTCCTGTACTAGAAAATTCTACGATGTTAATAAATTGAAAAAACCAGCAAATTGGGAAGATTTCAAATAGGTAATATTATTATTAACCATTTGTTTTATAAGAGAATTTTTAATTTATTTTTACAAATTGCTGGGGAGTTACTATAACATTAGTCATGATAAAATTAAGTATATTGATTTATATTTAAACTCAATGGATCTTCAAACCTCTACAATTTTCATTTATTTCTCTATCTTGCAATAATTTTTTTTTTGAGATCTCTCTTCATGAAAACAGATCTTATTTGTAGATAGACATCTTTAGTTTAATATTAAGGCATTGAGTATTCGTTTTACGTATAAGTATTTAAAATGTTAATAATACACAAGAATTTTAATGTTTATGAATTGAATTCTTTATTTCAAATTTTTTTGTTTTATATGCATTTGGGGGTTAAGCCTCTAAGTGCTAGCCGGAGATAAATATGGAATATATAATAATCATTTACAAAACATTAATTAATTAACAAATCAATCAATCAGATATTGTACTTCTTAAAGATAGAATGTGTCAATTCTACACCCAAGAAAGTAGCTGCATTAGCAGGGAATGATCTCAGTAGAGCAGGACCTAGACCTGGGAAGAATCCCTTTATGCCACCTCTTGTGCGGTAAATTTCTTTTGTGATATCGACCATGTTTACCTTTGTCGTAGAGGCTTGTAATTTCGTCTTGATGGTATCTATTGGGAAAACCACTAGCCACATTGACATACCAGCAATACCACCTGATAAACAAACGTTTAAGATATTAACATCACCTTTCTTGACAGGAGGGTTCAAACCGTTTAATATGCCTTTTGCGTATTCATAAGAAGCAAAATATAATGCACTACCAGGACCATCTCTGGCTAGAGTTGCCAAGGAACCCTTGAAAAGAGAAGGTAAACCACCAGTACGAACGATATTATTGGCAGCAGATACAAAGGAACCTGAAGTTGAAGTTTGCAAAACGACCTTAATACGTTCGGTTGGAGCAGTGACCAAAGTAGTTGGTATAGCACTTAAAAACCCAGCTGTAGCCAATTGAGTTGTTGTTAAAGGTGTGGTACTATCGACATTATTAATGCTAACGATTTTTTTACCAATATCATAACCCCAGAAAGAAACAGCAAAGATTGGAGTCACACCAACAAGTGGTGGAATAACACCTTTATAAAACCCTTTAAAATAATTACCAACGGGATTACCTAGCTTGCTTGCGTTTCTTTGATTAACCTCAGCCAAGATCTTTTTGATAGCATCACTAGTGGAAGAAGCTTGATTATTTTGACATCTAACTTTTATCAAATCGAAAGGATGGCCAGTTAGAACAGCACAAACACCACCGACACCACCTGCAGCGAAGGATTTTAAATTTTGAACTAATGGAGACCCCTTATTAGCACCATGAGAGTCGGTAGCCATCTCTTCATCCAATAGTAGTTCTTCACCTAACTGAGAATCAGACATTGTATATGTATAATATAAAAATTAAATAAAATATAAGATGGAAAACTTGCAAAAATCTTATTGAAATTCTTGACACTCTAGGACCAATAAAATACTGAAAAATATAAGATATAAGATATAGAATATAAGATATAAAATAGTAAAATTGTAAAAGAAAAATGGTACAAGAC
>NW_001834659.1:0-15951 GCF_000150035.1 Vanderwaltozyma polyspora DSM 70294
TATACACTTTCTCATAATCTAAGCCAGACCCATCGTCTGATCTTTCGCCTATCCTTTCTGGGTCATTCCCAAAGTAATTCGTATTATGGTAAAACTGACCCAATTTAACCATATATTCAACCGGTTTGCCAACTTCAATGATATCTCCTTTGTCGATATCTACATAATACTTCCCGCCACTGGCGTTTTTGCTGAGATTCTGAAATATCCCAATGCTGCCATTCTGGCCTTCTTCAATAGCAATTTCTGGATAACCAAAATAGTTTTGTGTACCTATATAAATAAAAATCGCCATCAACTCAACTAGTATCGTAATACCAACGCTGATTAGTACAACACTACTGACATTGACCTCTTGTCTTCCTTTCTTTTCCTTTTCCTTACCTTCATCACCACTAAATCTACTGGTTGAGGATCTGTTGATCTCTTCAAATCCACTATTCTCTTCGCTGTCACTACTGTTACTGGATAAAACATCCTCTTCTTCCCCCATGTCAACAAGTTTCCAACTAGACTCTAATTCATTAGCCATCATCTTCGTCATTACCACCATATGAATTGACGACTCCTTATTGCTTCTGCTACAAGACGGTGCATGTATACACTTTTCGGAGTTCGTCTTTAATACTTCTCTTATTTATTATTTATCCTCCTCATCCTTTGTTTTTTCCTGGCTGTCCTTTTTTTTTTTTTTTTTTTAATACCATACCTTGAAATCCCTTATTTTATAAGGTACATTTATATATACAACAGGTACAGCTTTTATTATAATGTTACACTTAAGTATAATACGTTTATGTATGTACATATGTATACATAGATATATATTGGAGGCTGTGGGTAGAGTAGGGCTTTCACAACTATAGATTTTGATTAAGTTAGAAATCGAATTAGATTAAAGAATTTACAACTGTATATGTGAATTTAAATAATCTATCTCTTCTTTTAAACTCGCTTCTTCAACACTTTTAACTAACTCTTTTGTACATTAGCAACGTCAAATGCAATCCCTGCTAATCTTTGCTTGAAATTCTTATCTGCAAATTCAGTATCTTTAATACTGCTAATAAATTTACCATCTGGTTTTAAATCACATAGCATTGTCATGCGTCTCCTACAATCAGAAAGACTTTGAACTACCCAATTACCATGCTCTTTTAAACCAGCATTACGACTTTGGTTCATAGATATCGTAGTAGCTTCAACCATTTGTCCGATTACTTGATTAATAGCATTGGATTCAATACGAAGTTTACCATTTGTAGATTTAGGTTGCTTTATAGAGCTTAATAATGATTGAATTGTAGAAATAACTTCAACTGTTTGATGCTCTAAGTATAATAGCAATTCACGTAACGTATTATCGGGATTCTCTATATCAAATGCGTCTATATCAAACTCCTCTTCCGATTCACTACCAGTTTCAAATTCAGATTCGCTCTCTTCTTCCTCTTCATCATCATCTGCCGCTTCTTGTCTATCCATCTTATTCCTCTCAGCTCTTTGTACATTGGCTTTCACGACGTCAGGTGCTGCATTTAAATCTTCTTCTATAATAACAGGTTTTTTAATTGCAACAGGTTTCTCAACAACAACCGGTTCGTCGACTGCAATATCTTTCTCAACCACAACCGGCACCTCTGTTACTTCGTCTGTTCCCTTAGATACTACAGGTAAATCGTCATCAACTTCCAAAACTTGTTTCATCTTAGCTGTCAGTTTAGATTCTTCAGCTTTGTATTTGGGAATCGTAGGTTCCCTCTTCACTGATCTTTCCATTGGTACAACTTTAGGGTCTCCTTTGATCTCATCGTTTTTCTTAACATTGGATTCTAACTTTTTAGTGTCATCATTTGGTGATGCCATCCTGAATCCAATACCGATGGAATTATTAAATTTCTTCATTTTATCAGTAAATACTTGAGTTGATGTCTCTGGGTCTTCTGTGATGGTCTTGTTTTTGGTGTTTTTAGAGACTGCCGCTTCATTAATTAATTTAGAATCCATTTTTGCCATTGAAGAATCTTCGATAGATATCGCATTACTATCGTTGTACAGCGTTTGTGATTGTAATGAAGTATCTACTTGTGCATCGCTCTTGTTTAGTTCCTTTTCTTCTTCGGTGCTCAATTCTACCTTGGTTGGTGAGATTACTTTTACTGATTTGTTTACATCTTCCTTTATATCATAATCATTATTTTTCTCTAACTCCTTTAAACCTTTATTAATATCACCGTTAGATGCACTAACGTCTGAAATTATTTTCAGAGATCGTTTCTCAATTGTTGGGACACTATTTTCTGTATTAGTAGATCTCCCATTTTCTAAATGTATATTTAGTTGAGATTTCGATCTACTAGCATCCAATAATGAAGGCATTACTCCAGCAGATGATATTTTCCTTGCAGAAGATGAAGAGCTTGGATTCATATTCATTGTAGCCTTTTGTAGAATTTTTAAAGGTTTTACAGGAGAAAGCTCGAAATCGTCATTGTCATCTTCTTCTGCTCCCTCATTTTTTTTATCTAACGATTTGTCGTAATTATTACCATTCATTTCATTGTAATTACCACTAGTTGTCAGTGATGATAGGATTTTTTGGGTTGAAAACGGACTATTTGATTCGTGAAGATTAGCACCATTTATATTACTATGGTGTTCAAAACCTCTATGAACTACGGAGGAATTAAAATCGCCCGCTGTAGTGTCTTGATCATGATCGGAATTGTCATCATCTATTAATTTTGCATGGTGTATTAAATTACAAACAGAATATGAAAATTCTGTGACAGCTGCTTGAACTGTGACTTGAGGTAGAATTGAGCTGTAAATAGAATAATATCTTACAGAAGTAATCAAATGAGAATAACTAGCCTTGAGTAAAACAATTTGATCTTTATAAATCGGGAAATCTGTACGAAGCAGGAGTTCATAAACCAAATTGGAAAGTTGATAGAGAATTTCAAACAAGTATTTCCCTATAGAGTCCGGATTTCTTTGAATTAGCTGTTCGAAAAATGAGTTTATCAATCCATTTATCTTCAAGAGGATAGTTATAGGAACATGACCGTCGTTGGAAATGTACATTTCTAATGCATTTTTATCTAATGGATATTTTTTGCTTAATCTTGTTAGCATATCTTTTGAAGAATGTATTAATTCGATGCCTGGTTCCAATTTTAGTTCTGCTATCATTTGGTTCAATTTTTCATTTTCAATTGATAATTTACTTACTTGATCGCTTAATGAGGTTATCTCATTTTTATAATTTATATCATATGCATTAAATGGTAAGTGTTGTTGGTGGTTTGTTTTGATGTTCATACTTGGTTTTGGTGGGATTATTTCTTGTACATTGACAACTTTTGCAATTGTTGGTTCTAGAGTGGTCGTATCATCATTAATAGAGATCGTTGTTGTTGTATTATCGTTATTATTGTTATTCTTACTATTATTAGTATTATTAGTATTATTAGTATTATCATTATTATTATTATCATGTTTTTGTTGTCTTTGTTCAGGCGAACTATTTAGATCAAATGCAGGTTGGTTAAATTTCATTGAAGTTTCTTGTATCAATGGAGAGGATTTTATGGTGTTACCATGATGAGATTTGTTTAATATATCCTTTTCTGACGTGATAGTATCGAAATCGCCAGTATAAAGCTTGTGAATATTTTTATGAGACTCGGATTCTTCTTCTTCTTCGGTTGACCAATCTATTGATGCCTTTTTGGGCACGATTTCAGATTCTTGTAGGCCGATAGTTGGAGCTATTAAATTTAAATTTGAAGATTTTGAGATATTATCATCGTTGCTAATAAAACTATTAATTTCGTTTGGATTGTAACCCATTCCTCTTCTACGTATTTCATATAAAATATCGTCTATAAGATCATTGAATCTAGTTTGAGATAAATTTGCTAATTTTTGTCTTGCTTGATTACGTTTTAAATGGAAATTGACCTTCGGTAATAGATAATTTGGTTTAGTTTGGTCTTCGCTTATCCTTCTATTCAACTCATCGAATACATCTGTACTCAATTCATAAAATTGTAGAGCTGATAATTTAATTAATTTTAATCTTGCCTTCTGAGCCCTTGCGGATTTTGATCTATCATGGTTAATACCAGTTACTTTAAAGAAATTTTCGAGAGATTGTAAATAGATGAACATCTGTTCCTGATGTTCCCTATCTAGTTCAGAGTTTGCAGTAGTCATGATGAATATTATAGTATAGATGATAACTTTACGAAACAGATTTTTGATGTTGGTTTTTTTTTCTTGTTTTGGTGTAATAGAAAGTAGAAAACTAGTACAACAACACCTCTTTACGGGAGGGTTTCTCTAACTTTTTACAACGTTGAAGGGAAGATAAAAAAAAGGCCAATTGCAAATATTATTCCTCTGAATCAACGTCTTTTATTGAATACAGTATGTAAACACTGCTAGAATCAGACACCAGAGACTAGAGAACATAGAACAATTGCAAGTTTCGAATCGAGATATATCCATTTCACAATAAGTAAATTATACTTTTTTATGTTCGATTTAATAATCACTATATAATTTTCCTGTTTCTCAGTAACCTCTCTGTCTGTCTCTCCGTCTATCTCTGCCAGTTTTTTGGACAGTGTGCCTCTCTCTGCTTCGGAATGAGAAAAACGAGAAAATGAGATGAGACAAAAAAAAAAGTAAAACAGTTCGGTTCGGTTTGGTTCGACAAGAAGTCACGTGGGTGTGGTATCGGGATGGGGAACACAAATGACGTGTATATGTGATTTATATGTGTGGAACGACGTTGGAGGGGAGTGTCAGTAAAACATGAGGGTTGTTAACGATGAATGGGGATGTTCTAGTAGGATGGAAGAGGTAAGAGGAGATGGAAAGCATTGGTGTGTTATGACAGCTAGGTCCCATCGGACCTAGATATAGCACTTACACACACATACTCAACACACACACGCACAACCGTTGCAATCTGTCGAACCTGATCCTAACAGCAACCTATTTGGTCAAACAAAATATGGAAAAAGGCCGAGTGTCTGTCTGTCTGTCTGTCTGTAATATCCTGACCATTGTTCGAAATGGCACTGACACTGGCTTGTTCAGGAAACAGTTACAGATTTGTCTGCTCGTACAACGGCACACGCACACACGCACACACAGACAGAGAGAGACCCCTGTTTTTCTTTTTGGCTCCTTGTATCTTTCTAGAAGTTTCGAAAAAACCAATGCAATCCTGTTTCAGCAATAAGTCGTCGAGTCGAGTCGAGTTCGAAGCACAGTGGTTGATTCACCCATGCTAACACATTTCACTATTGCGGTTGCAGTTGCGGTTGAGTATACGTAATTTAATGGCAATGGATTGGATTGAATTGGATTGAATTGGATTGCAAAGGAAAAACGATTCAGAAGCTTCTAGAAGGTTCTTTTAAGGGGCGAGGGGAATGAAGTTTCAGTCCAAATAACGATTTAGAGCATAACTCTTTCATAGTCTCTCTCTCTCTCTCTCTCTCTCTATCTTTAAAGATCCTATTGTCAATTATCAATTATAATTTTGGAAAGATATAAAAGGGCCACTGATTGAACTTGTTCAGATTAAATTCATCTTGTTTTTAGATTTCTTATTGTTATATTGTCCTCTTTGTATTTTTTATATATTACTTATACTCACATATAAGATACTTATAACACGTCATAGAAAAGTATCAGGAAACTTCAATTGTTATTCAATTGTTAGTAATTAACTGGAACTGTGTTGAAAAATAAACTTATAGGTTTGATCTATTATTTTAAGTTATGTCTAAAGCTGTCGGTATTGATTTAGGTACCAC
The DNA here is from genome assembly GCF_000150035.1 of Vanderwaltozyma polyspora DSM 70294. NCBI lineage: Eukaryota > Fungi > Ascomycota > Saccharomycetes > Saccharomycetales > Saccharomycetaceae > Vanderwaltozyma > Vanderwaltozyma polyspora. The sequence continues at coordinate 5,838 of NW_001834659.1, forward strand.
CTACTCATGTGTCGCTCATTTTGCTAATGATCGTGTAGAAATTATTGCCAACGATCAAGGTAACAGAACCACTCCATCCTATGTTGCCTTCACTGACACTGAAAGATTGATCGGTGATGCTGCTAAGAACCAAGCTGCTATGAACCCAACAAACACCGTTTTCGATGCTAAACGTTTGATTGGTAGAAACTTCACAGATGCTGAAGTCCAAGGTGATATGAAACATTTCCCATTTAAAGTCGTCAGCGTTGAGGGTAAACCACAGATTCAAGTCGAATACAAAGGTGAAACTAAAACTTTCACCCCAGAACAAATTTCTTCAATGGTCTTGGGTAAGATGAAGGAAACTGCTGAAGCTTATTTGGGTGGTACAGTCAATGACGCTGTCGTCACTGTCCCTGCTTATTTCAACGATTCTCAAAGACAAGCCACCAAGGATGCTGGTACCATCTCAGGTTTAAACGTTTTAAGAATTATTAACGAACCAACTGCCGCTGCTATCGCTTACGGTTTGGACAAGAAAGGTACTGAAGAAAACGTCTTGATTTTCGATCTAGGTGGTGGTACTTTTGATGTCTCTTTGTTGTCCATTGAAGATGGTATTTTCGAAGTTAAGGCCACTGCAGGTGATACCCACTTAGGTGGTGAAGATTTTGATAACAGATTGGTTAGCCATTTTGTTCAAGAATTCAAGAGAAAGCACAAGAAGGATTTGACTACAAACTTGAGAGCTCTAAGAAGATTAAGAACTGCTTGTGAAAGAGCTAAGAGAACTTTATCTTCTTCTGCTCAAACTTCTATTGAAATTGATTCCTTATACGAAGGTATCGACTTCTACACCAATATCACTAGAGCTAGATTTGAAGAATTATGTGCTGATTTGTTTAGATCTACTTTGGACCCAGTCGAAAAAGTCTTGACTGATTCCAAATTGGACAAAGCCCAAGTTCATGAAATCGTCTTGGTTGGTGGTTCTACCAGAATTCCAAAGGTTCAAAAGTTGGTTACTGACTTCTTCAACGGTAAGGAACCAAACAGATCTATTAACCCAGATGAAGCTGTCGCTTACGGTGCTGCTGTCCAAGCCGCTATCTTGACTGGTGACACTTCTTCCAAGACCCAAGACTTATTGTTGTTGGATGTCACTCCATTATCTTTAGGTATTGAAACTGCTGGTGGTGTCATGACCAAATTGATCCCAAGAAACACTACTATCCCAACAAAGAAATCTGAAACTTTCTCCACTTATGCTGATAACCAACCAGGTGTCTTGATTCAAGTATTTGAAGGTGAAAGAGCTAAGACTAAGGATAACAACATCTTGGGTAAGTTCGAATTAGCTGGTATTCCACCAGCTCCAAGAGGTGTCCCACAAATTGAAGTTACTTTTGATGTCGATTCTAACGGTATTTTGAACGTTTCCGCTGTTGAAAAAGGTACCGGTAAGACTAACAAGATTACTATCACTAATGATAAAGGTAGATTATCTAAGGAAGATATCGATAACATGGTTGCTGAAGCTGAAAAGTTCAAGGAAGAAGATGAAAAGGAAACTCAAAGAATCGCTTCTAAGAATCAATTGGAATCTGTTGCTTACTCATTGAAGAGCACTGTTTCTGAAGCTGGTGATAAGTTAGACGCTGCTGATAAAGAAACTATCACAACTAAGGCTGAAGAAGCCATTGCTTGGTTAGATAGCAACACCACTGCCTCTAAGGAAGAATTCGATGACCAATTGAAGGAATTACAAGAAGTCACAAACCCAATAATGACTAAATTATACCAAGCCGGTGGTATGCCAGGTGCTGACGCTGGTGCGGGTGGTTTCCCAGGTGGAGCACCACCAGCCCCAGAAGCTGAGGGTCCAACTGTTGAAGAAGTTGACTAATTGCATTCCTAAGTTAATTTATTTAATCCTTCTGTATTAATTTTGTATATATAGTAGAAATCAATATATGCTTGCATATTATATTTTTAAAATCAAAGTGTATTTGTTTATATGTGTAATATTCATTCAATCCGAGTTATCATTTTATTTTGCTTTTGGAGGACATTGAGAAATGACATATTTGCTGATTTTTTAAAAGTTAGTTATGTATTGATATTTGCAAGATTGATCAGAATATATTTGGATAGATTTGTCATTTTGGAGGCTATGATTGACCTATTGATTAAAAATTTGGTTCATGATCATCAATCAATCCTTCATTGTTAAAAAAATTCATTGCAATTAGTTGGATTGCAAAAAACAAAAAACAAATTGGGGCGAGCTGGGAATTGAACCCAGGGCCTCTCGCATATTTGAATGATTTGTATCCCCAAGTGTAACTCGGAATTCGCCCAAAGCGAGAATCATACCACTAGACCACACGCCCGTGTTATTTGTTGAAGTTTTTTGAAAATCTTATTCCTTTTGTTTATGATGACAAAATATGAAATCACATGAACATCACGTTCACATCACATGTATGTTGCAACATTATGTATTAAATTCTAGCCTTTTTAATAAAGTTTTAGTTATTATTATATTCGAGAGTTAGTTTGATATACGTTAAAAAAAAGGTGGGTCTGTCTTTATTCATGGTGAATATTATAGTGGCCTTCTGTACGGTAAAGAAAATATACGATTAATTAATTCTCTGCGTGTTATTTTTTTTTTGTATATAAGTTGGCATACTGTATAATATACAATAATATATCGTAGTCTCTTTTTATATGGCAACCTAGATAGTCTGACACGACGTCGGCTGTCAAGGTTTCAACCAAGTAACATCGGAATAATACAGTTCAACAAATTGTAGTAAAGATAAAGCAGGAACAATACGCGTCTATTAAGGAATTTCTTAACGTTTAATTTACTCAAATTTTTCCAGGAATAGGAGGAGGGGGGAGCAAAGAGAAGCTCAAGAATATACAGATGATATTTAGACATATATCAAAGACTAAATATTAATACTCTTGTAGTACTCCATATTTTAATTATGGCGTATCCCTTTTCATCTCCACCTCCTAGTAAATTAGAGCAGGCAGTAATAACCTGGTTTGACAACCTCCCCTGCCCCTCACCCCCGTGTAAACAAATATATATATATATATTTGTTTACATATATTGAATCATCAACAACTGACTTCCTAATTAATCTGAAATAAAAGTAACCAATTTAATTTTAAGCAAGTCTTGCTCCCGCTCTCTCTCTCTCTCTCTCTAACAACATTCCCAACAGTAACTGACGTCTTTTCTCCATTTTTTATTATTTTTTCTTTTTTTTTTTGTAAAAAAAGGTGGAATATTAATTAGCACTAACTAACTCACCTACGTCTCGCTGCAAAACATATCCATCTATATCAATTACAACAAACACAATTCTGGCTGACTATCTGATTAGCTTACTGGTCTCACTTGACCATATCACACCATGCCAACCACTACTTGTCTATCTCCTCCACCATACGGAACAAAATCAAACACAATCAAACAACAAAATATGTCAAAGTATGTTCATAATCTTCTGCTGAATGCTTAACCACTCTCACTCTCACTACACTCTCTTGTTTAAAGCTCACCAAAAAAATCGGTCTTCAAGTTAGGGCTTTACTTCCAGAGAAACAACCACCAGAATAACTCAATCCATTAGCCACTAGCCACTAGCCATTAGCACCGCAATCCCATCTCATCCCATCCACACTGCAAAACAGAAAACACCCTTCCAACAGAAGGAAGACAAGACAAAATAGGACAGCCAGCCAGCCGGCCAGCCAACTGGCCCCGTCAGCCACTGCCTAAAAACACGTTCGGGACCACTCTCTCTCTCTCCAAAGGAAAGCAAGAAAAAAAAGAATTAAAAAAAAGAAGTTTTGTCTTGTCAACCACTGGAGCCCAAACCAAAACAAAGAAACCGATGAGATGAGATGAGATGAGATGGTTCTTGATAGAGGCAAGGAAGAAACTGTTCTACAACTACAACTAACTGGGTAGGAACCAAACAGATAAATAACTAAATAACTAAATAAAAAAAATTGTTCTACAACAACGACAGCAACACGCATTCAGTTCGTTTTGTCTGCCTCTCTCTCTCTTTACCTCTACTGGTTGAGTACCACCAAATCAACCTTACCAGGGGAAACTGTTGTGGTTAGCTAATGCCAATTTAGTTTCTAGAAATTATGAAGCAAGAGCATCAATTGACACAACAGAACCCTTCTCTCAAGTGCTATCATTTAATAGATAGCTTGTTATTACATCTGACAAAAAGGTATAATTAACATACACCCACAACAACACACTTATTACTTATAGAGATAGTTGGATAGCTAGATAGCCAGATAGCCAGATATAGATAGATGTACATATATATATATAAATACTTGTGAATTAACAAACAACTGTAGTGTATTGTTGTTGTTCTTATGTTTTGGAATTTTGATCGATTACTTGTCAACGTAAGAAGTTTATCTCATTTTTTACTGTCTCTGTCTGTTTCTTTCTCTCTTTCTTTGGTCTTGATTGTACATTCTACTTAATACGCTACTTAATCTGTTTTTTTATCGTATTCCATTTTGTATTGTTCAAAATTTGAACTTTGATTTTTTATAGTTATATTATAACATTCTTTCCATCTTCAGCTAACTGCTTTTATTTATAGGTATTATCAATATTGCATTATTATATTCTAATATCGATTTTTTTCACTGTGATTCAAAAAGTTTCTCTTGAGAACGTTTTTATCATCCCTATCACTTATCTCTATTATTCTGACGAGTACATAGAAGTATAACTATAACTGCGCTATTGTGTCAGGATTCATATATATATAAATATATATATACACCAGCAACAAACTGCAAGACCAAAAAAAAAAAAAGATATAGTGCAATCAGTTGAACTCTTCGGGATATTGTTGTTGTCTTGTTGAACTGAAGTATACAAGAAATCGACAATTACTATTTTGTTAGTTATTCCTTCAAAAATTACACAAACGTTATATTAGTTGAATAGTTTATTCTGTTCATCTAAACACAGTATCGTCGTCTCAAATAAAATTACACATATACACATAAACACATAAACACATATAATAAGAAATAATGGCAACTCAATTTACTTTCAGATGGCCAAAGGGTCCTAATGATGTCATTTTAACTGGTGATTTCGATAACTGGAAAGGTACTTTACCTATGGTCAGAACTTTAGAGGATGATTTTGAAATAACTTTACCTGTTGAATTATCTGAAGAAGATAAAGATAAATTTTATTTCAAATTTATTGTAGATGGTAACTGGACTGTTAATGATAACTATCAAAAGGAACTAGACCCAAAAGATTGCGTTGAAAACAATTTTATCACTAAGGATGATATGTTTAGTACTAGTCAAATTAAAAGTGCTATTCCTGAGTCGGGTGGTTTATTAGCTGCTAATTCTGCCCAATCCACTCAACGTGGTCCTCCTTCTACTTCAAACAAGAAGAAGAGAAAGAACAAGAACAAGAAAAAAAATAAAAAGAAGAAGTCTACAAAGAAAGAAGGTGCCAATGAACCAGAAACTGAAAGCTCCAGGGATGGAACTCCAGGACATGAAGGTGAAGAAGATGGTGAAGAAATTGAAGCTACAAATGAAGAATTGACTTCAACACCAGCTACTAAGCAAGAAGAAAATGAAGAAAAACCACCAGTAACTACTATTGAAGACAAAGAAGTACCACTAGTGGAAACAAAGACTGATTTAGTCGAGCCAACTAAGGAGGAACCTGTCAAACCTGAAGAAGTCGAAGAAGAAGACTTGTCTCAAAAGGAAGCTCACATTTTACCGGTCGAAACTAAAACTCCACTTAACAAATTCGGTTCTTCTATTGCTCCTGGCCCAGTCATGGTTAAAAATCCATCATCTGTAAAAGAATTTTATGAAGTTTCTGATGTCAATGCAAAGGAATTGAATCAAAGATTGAATCAAAAGGAATCAATTGAAGCAGAAGAAGGTGTACCTACTTTGGATCCAAATGCTCAACCTAAACAGGAAATGGTTGAACAAGCTGCTGTTCCTGCAGAAGCTGTTGTTCAAAAAGAAACCAAAGCTGTTGCTCAAAAGGTAACCAAAGCTCCTACTTCTGAGAAAGCCAAACAAGAACAGCAACCTAAAGAACAAAAGCCTGAATCCAGGGAAAAGCCAAAACCTGAATCTAGAGAAAGACCAAAAGAAAAGCCAAAGAAAGAATCTAAACCTTCTAGTCCAACTAAGAAGACCCCACTTAACGAACCAAGACCTCAGGAAAAGAAGAAGAAGAAGGGTATCTTTAGTAAATTAAAGAAATTCTTCAGCTGACTTATATTTACTCGAAATTATAATCATCTTTGGTTTCCGGGGATTGGTTTGAAATAAGTTGTATTATTAGTTAAAATGTTCTTCCTGTCATTTCATAGATTTCAAATCTTTCCAAAAATCATGATTTCCTGCTACTAATTAATGTTAAACCTCCCATGTTATCAATAATTTGTGTCCTTTTAATTTTATATATTTAATATTTTTTTCTGTCTTTTTTGAAAATTCATAGTATTCTAATTTAATTTAATTTAATTTAATTTGATCATTTAATTTAATTTTAACAATTTTTAATTTATATATATTTATTTTAATCAGTCACTCATTTAAATTTATATTCATTATGACGTTTAAGTCCCAGGTTGGTAAAAACTTGCAAAGCTTGGAAATTTCTTTTATATAGCACGTGATATGTAAACATTAAAATTTTTATTCCAGCAATGAAAAAATCTTGAGATGAGATGAGATGAGATGAAATGAGTTGAACTAATAGTTAAAAAGAGTAGTTGCAAATAGTATTGTTATATTTACTTGACAATATTGGTTGGTATATGAATTATACAAGACTCTAAAGTGACGTACCTGAATTTAAGATGAGCAAGGAAGAAACTTTATCAAAGGAAGAACAAATTCAGAAGGCCTTATCGGATCCAACTAAAAAGAGAAAGGCAGAAGATGAGATTGAAATTGATTTAAGTAGCTCAGTACCTTTATCTAAAAAACAAAAACGTTTGTTAAGAAGAGGTAAGATTACTTTGGAAGAATTGAATTCCAAATTTAATATCGATCCTGCTTCTATTGCGGAATATAAAAAGGAAACTGAAGAATCTAAGTCTAATGATGAAGAATCTGCTGAAACTAAAGAAGAAGCCAAATCTTCTGAAGTTGTACCAAAGGATAAGAAGAAGAAGGAGAAGAAAATTGGTGTCTGGATTGGTAATTTATCCTTCGATACCACCAAGGATGATATTATTAAGTTTATTGTCTTAAAGACAAAAGATAATGAAGAGTCTACTAGAGTTACTGAAGAAGATATTGAAAGAGTTAATATGCCTTTAGCTAAAAATGATGGTAAACAAATCAAGAATAAAGGTTTCTGTTATCTAGATTTTAAGACTGATGAAAAGATGTTGGCTGTAGTTGCTTTAAGTGAATCTCAATTAAATGGTAGAAATTTATTGGTTAAAAACTCTAAGGATTATGAAGGTAGACCAGACAAAAATGATTTGATCTCAATGTCTAAAAACCCACCTTCAAGAATTTTATTTGTTGGTAATTTATCCTTTGATACCACAGATGATTTATTAAGAAAACATTTCCAACATTGTGGTGAAATTATCAAAATCCGTATGGCTACTTTCCAAGATACCGGTAAGTGTAAAGGTTTTGCCTTTGTCGATTTCAAAAATGAAGAAGGTGCTACTAAAGCGCTTACTGATAAAAGTTGTAGAAAAATTGCTGGTAGACCATTGAGAATGGAATTTGGTGAAGATAGAAGTAAAAGACAAGTAAAGAGAAGAGATACCAGCGCCCCACCAAAGAGAGACTTTGACTTGAACACAAACAACATTCCAGTTGTATCATCTAGTGAAAGAAAACCGGTAGAAAAGAAACGTGTATCAAGACCAAGTAACAAACAATATGTTGATTCTAATAACAGAGTTAAGAGTAGTGTAGCTTTAGCTTCCGCTCAAAGAGCCTCTGCAGCTATTGTTCCATCTACTGGTAAGAAAGTAGTATTTAATTGATTTTCGCATTAAATAGATATATTCAATAAGGAATATTTTGTATAGTATATTGATATAATCAAATAATTCATTAAACGGTTTCTTAATTGTTCGTTACATTAATGTTTATTTTTTGAAGAGATATAGCCGTCTTTAAATGCCTTTTTAAAGAAGCTAAAGTTAAAATTTAAAGATTTCCGTAAAAACAAGTTACTAATTAAATATTCTCTTAAAAACTAACAATCATATATAGACCTATCGGATGATATTTTGTAAAATTGAAGTACTCTATTAATTCTACTATTAAAATTTGAATATTAACCAGCCCCTGGTAAAATTGTACTGACTGTAGTCATATATGAGTCTGCTTCATCGATAATTAGATTTGAACTACTTATAAATTCTAATAATTTAATTTATGAATTCACGATATAATTTAAACTTTATAACCTTTTACAAAAATGTAATAAACTATCATGCAGTGAATATTTCTCCTTATTACATAATTTGTAAAATGAAAACAGTACGTACATGTAGTATTTGATAGTCCAACTTGAGGACCGTTCAAACATTACAAAAATGACTTTCATTAATAGTTCAAGAAAAAATTTAAATTTAAAAAAAAACTCTATAAACTTTAATTCTAATTATCAATTGGTAAAAATGATATATAGACTTAACTGACCTCTTGATATATCACAACCAAGATTATCAATACCTACTTAACAGTTTGATTTAGAAAATAAGAAAATAGAACGATGCCTTTAGAACATTAAATTTCATGATATCATTCGTATATAGATGTATATATACGTAGTTGTACAAGAGTCAAACGATCTACATTTTTAACCTTCAAAATGTTCTAGATTGATAACTTGACCATAAATTTGTACATTCTGGATCTGCAGAAAGTGATATACGGCAAGGAAAAAAACCCATAAAATCAGCATACTCATTTTTAAAACAGAGCTTAACAACCATTAAACGAAATTTCATTAAGAATAAGTTGAATAGTAACATAACATAAATACAAAGTAAAGTTATTCAATTTCTTAAAGAGCTTTAATTTTAACTTAATATAAACAATCATATCAAAATATGCAAGAATCTTGGTATTTTTTAAAAAAAGTCAGATAATATCTTAAATCTGAAATCGCAAAAAACCATGAATCTCTAGAAAACCAACAAAATATGAACATATAAGTAGATGGATATATTAGTTTCATTATTCGCTAATACAAAATAAACCAATTTCTACTTCTAACAGGCAGAATTTTCTATGATCTTTATATGATTTCGAAATTAAAAATAGTACCGCATTTCATGATGACTACCTAGAGAATAATCATCAAACAAATTCAATTATTGAGGACTGCTTTTCAATGCTGATCAAAATGATAATAGATGATGTTGTATTGTCAATTACTCTAATACTAAATTAACAATTATCTATCAGTTTAAAACTCCAAACACATACATGGACTATCCATGTAATTAAGTACATCATCTGCTTGATTTCCTATTTCGTCAATCATTTTAGCTTCTATTTTTAATTCAAATTGACCTTAATCGCGTATAAAATTTCGATCTAAATAAGCAACAAGATTCGAACGATGATGAATATTTCAAACGATACAAAATAATAATAATAAAAAATACTATAATTTGATATTGAACTAATTATATCTTAGAGTCCAGGTACCAAGGAATACCAAGGTACACTAAGAAAAGATATCCGTTAAAGGTAATGCTTGTTTATTTGATATTATTGGGTCTGTTAAGATAGTGTATAGTTTATCGAATAGTGCAAGAATATATTTTAGTAACAGTTATAGACTTCACATCGTTTTTGTTCTTTTAAGTTAATACCAGACTCTATTATTATCTTATTTAATTAAGTGATAAAATAGAAAATAAATTATTTAAGTGGCTATCTTCATTTTTCTTCGATCCTTTAAATATTTTGCTATCGTTATCTATTCTCTGTTTCTTCTTAGCGAACGTTTCTATTATCCCCTTTCACTTTGGTTTATAATAAAAATACCCCAATATTACCTTTTCATATCTAACGA
>NW_001834659.1:16051-129766 GCF_000150035.1 Vanderwaltozyma polyspora DSM 70294
GGGGAAAGTTTTTATTTTTCCCTTTCAATTTGGTTTATATAAAAAATACCCACATTTTTCCTTTTCATTTTTAAAGGAGGTTTTACTTTGGGGTGTAATAGGTACTTGGGATTCCTTTTTTTTCCCCAAAGAAAAATTTTTTGGAAACCTTCTTCCTCGATAAGTTTTAGGTTGGTATCAAAGGCTAATGAACCAATAACTTTCTGGTCATTGTCCTTTTTCAAAATTAGGGGTTTACAGGAGAGTATCAACACTACTAAAGTCATCTCATCCTATGATATCTCTAATCGATACTCATCAAGAAGAAAAACGTCATCGTTATTTGCTAATTATACAGCTAATCAATCCATTCTACGACTACTCTTGAATCGAGGAAAACATCGATAAATAGTCAAAGCCTAAATCATACAGGGTTCAGAAATGTTACGACAACTACGCTTTTTAAAAGTTCAGAGGCTGCTGCATTAACAAAGAACACAACCTCCAATGAGATTGAAACAATTATACCTTCTTTCCGTATCATTTCTGTACCGCTAATTACGAAATCATCGGTTAAAATAACCACAGATGCTAGCCAACCGACTATTTCTTCATTTACTACTACTTACGCTGGTGCATCGATAAACTATGCCACAACTTTTGTTGAAGTGACTGAGTTTGTGACAGCAATCGATACCTCTGAAATGTTGACTTCTGATGAAATACCTTCAACGGATGAAGAATTAACGACACCTGAATACTTGGTTTCATCAAGATCAGGCGAGTTGTATTATATATTTACCCAAACGTACGAGTTTGTGAATAGTGAAACTGATTTTACAGAAGGATTTGTTACAACAAAATCAATAAATCGTAAAGAAGCGGCAACGTATAAATTTAGCGCAACTACGATAACTACTGATGCATCTTATTACAAACATCTAACAAATGAAAAGAATTATCATCATAAAAGCAATTCGGACCCTGGAACTATTGCAGGCAGTGTTGTTGGTTCAATTGCTGGTTTTATGATATGTATTTTCCTTGTGTGGTTTCTTGTTCTAAGAAAAAGAAATAAGAAAAGTGATTCATCAGTGAAGGGACAATTTACACATGCAGTTGGAAGAAAAATCACCAATTTCGATTCTTTTAATTCCAATAGTGAATATGATATTAATGACAACCCAATTTCGGAAGGGACAATATTCCAACCACATGATAACTGGACAATTCTAAACAGACAAAGATCTGATTATTTTAATGATAATGGTAATAGAAAAAATAGCAAGGATGTTAACAACAAAAGTGCAGGTAAAGAAGCACCTAAATTACCGCCACCTCGTAAAAATCTCGCGGTCAGAAATGAGGAAGCTGGAAATACCAAGGGATCTCATAATTCGTTAAATTCATCTTCCACTATGAGTTCATCAAATTTTGAACTAGGATTCGATTTCTCAACTATTTCAAGTACTTCTCTGCGGTACGAATATCCAATAGATAATATATTTGAAGATGAAGAAGATTCCAATGTACCTGGTTTCTTTAGAGAAGTTTTTTAATAATTGGCTTCTTCACTAAAAAAATCGAAGTTGTTGGGAACTCAGTTCCATGACATAGAGATATATTATAACGTTGATTATTGCACCCTAATATAATAATAAAAAAACATAAATTCGGAATAAATACATATACCTACCTACATACTTTAACTAAAAAATATCTTTAAGAATGAAGTAGATATCGAAATTCATTCGTCACGATTACGTCGATGTTAGAGTTCTTACGAAGTTCACTATCCTTTTTTCTTTTTTCTCACTCTTTTTAGTTCTTTTGTAAAAAAAAAGCTCTATTGCTGTTGTTAATTCTGCTTTTGATCTCTACTGATATTGGCTGGGCTTTTTAGGTAATTTCTCCGTTGTTTACAATGTTTTATGGGAGATCTGGACCGAGGCTGATCTTACATACCAAATCATCAAAGTTTAATTTCTTAGCTGCCGGTCTTCTCTTAAAAAATATATAGCAAAGAATTGTTAAAAAGAAAAGAAGAATTATGGATTATAAGACCCGAATATATTTCCTTTTTTCCCTATATTTCAACGTATACAATGATTTATACAGGCTATCCAAATATTTCCTCTATTTGGAAATTTCAGGTCTTTGATATAGTAAGTCGTATCATATACCTAAGTAGGTAATACTGTGTTGAGTGTGTTTTAACAGTTTTTCCGAATAAATCGGAGGAAAAAAATTATGTGACCGAACAGATCGGGGAAGAACTGCCTGACAGGCAGATCAGAACAAGAAATTGTTTATTACTGTAATGAATCGGAAAACAAAATTTGATATCTTTTCATCTTTGCCAGTCAATAAGAAAATGATGAGTTCGAGTACAAGTGTAAATGGTCATTTACTCTTTACTTTTTATTTGCGATTAAATGAAAAAGTAAAGATCTCTCATATTATATTTAACTTTTAAATTGGAAAAGATAGAAAGGAGATGCAAGAAAGTTTGGAAGTTGTTGTGCTCTATTGTCTCCTAAAATAATCGGAGGTACATCCGGACGACAAAACAGAGAAGTAACAAAAGCGTTTCCTTGGATAATTGCCACAAGCCTTAGTACATGTGAGATTGGGACATTCACATTAACTATCTTCGAGTTTTGTATTCGCGACCAGTGTAGTGTTCGAGATAAAAACATATCGTTATTAAACTTTCCTAATTCTACAAAGAACGGTTTGTTTGATGTTTTTTATTGAGTTTAATCCTACATTCGACTCATTTCCCACCCAATTGACGTCTTGCTTTTTTGTTATCTTCATATTAATTTCCCAATTTTTAAGTGACCCTAATCAAGTACAATTGATATTTACCTACTTCTCTAATTATCGACTATTATAACGGTTTTGATAGCGTGTCATAACCAATTGATGCGAATACGGATTTTTAAAAAACTTCGAATAGCTTGTTACTAAACATAGCTGTATCTTCCAGAACCTACATTTCATCTTTGAAAACTTACTGCAATCATAACCGTTGAATAAGCCTTTTCATCTGTTGGATCTCTTTGGGATAAAAAAGATCATGTATGTTAGTACAATACCCCTCCACCCCACTATGATAAAAATGCAAAAATGTCCCAGCGTTGGGACCAATAAAAAGAACAGAGTCCACCCATACTCTGTAATTTTTTTTTATTTACCAACATTTTTCATTTTTCATTTGGAGAAACGTTTTGAGGCGTTCGGATTTGTTCTTCCATGAACAATGCACAACAAAAATGTTTAGTGGTTACTCTTGTTCTGCACTGCGAATACAAATTCCTTTGTCTGAGAATTGCAATTTATTTATTTACCAGTAAAAAAAATTTGTCTAGTATTTTTTTTTCGTTTCTTTTCATTGTTCACTTGATACCTAATTTGGCTTCATATATGGTGGAACAAGTCTGTAAATATTCATAACTATCTGGAGGTAAGTTGTATCAATAACAATGTAGCGAATTTTTGAAATTTCATTTTGGCACTGGAAATCAAGGAAACAAACAAGCAGGAAAGTAATAGTCTAAACCTTGTTCCTATGGTGTTTATAATTATCTTGTTGAAATACCTCAAATTGTATCTTAGCTTCCAACGGAAAGTCGAACTGGCAAAGCCGCCTTCATTTCCGGAATAGATCTTAGGATAATGCTGGGTCTAGAGCATTTTAAGAAACTTCCATCAACAGTCGACCTTAAAAAAAAGTTCACTTTCATTTAATTAGGAATACAGGCAAAGAAAACAAGATAAATTTTGTTAGGGGTATACAATATTAGAGGGAAAATACAGGAAAAGGACCTATTATTTCCCAGTTTTAGAAGTGTTAACCTTTTTACATTAGAAACTGAGTTTTATGAATTCGTTTTCGTTTTTGATAAGAGATATCCCTCTCTTCACATAATAATTTGCAGTTAGATGCACATATTTTCAAAGAGAGGGGTTTAGTCAGCCGTTATTTAATCTAGATTAAATAAACACAATATTTCTTTATCGGAAACGTTCGAAGCAGGAGTTGGTATCTAAAAGAAACAATTTTTAAACCACACAACGAGAAAAATAAGACTATCTTCATAAAGAAGTTTCGATGTAATGATACCAGTTCATTTTAATCGGCAAGCATTTACTATTCTTTTATTTTTTTCTTTTTTTCTTTTTTTTCTTTTTGCAATTTATAGTCTGATATATCTAATTTTTTAAACTATATGTTCGATAGCATATAATCGAATCGTTTTAAAATATTTAAAAGTTTGTTTGGATGGTAATAGTGGAAGCATGATCGATAATCATGGTATACTTTGCTCTCAAGTTATTACGTAAAGAGACATTTGGTCTCAGGTGCATATTAATATTCCATTAATTAAAAAATTTTCTTGTTCCCTTAGTTCCTTCTTTCTGTAAATGATGGTACAAAGACACCTTTTAAAAGATTATAAGAACTTGTAAATTAATAAATTAATCAATAGATAAATAAATAAATAAATCATCAGCTTTAGAAAGCTGCTAAGAATTCCGAGTAGGAGATGGGGGATATACGCTTAAACTACGAAAGTTTCCACAGTTTTGGATAGTTACACAGTCGTCATCTACTGCATATAATAATAGAATGTATAGATCCATTAAGTAAAAGCATATTATGTGATCTATTAGTAAGAGAATAAAATCCAACAACTGACCAAAATGCAACAAGATGAACTAGTGACGAAGAAGCTATCGCTAGTAATGGGAAAAGCCATATAGCAAGTATCAACAAGAAAAGCAATAACAAACAAACAAACAAACAAACAAGACATTTCAGCCCAATTGAAGTAAAATAAATCAATTTAGATTATAATTTTTATTTTTTAAAGCACAAAAACCACAAACTAGTAATCGTACTAGGCGTTAATTTCATAGTCAACCCAGCAAACCATTGGATAGACAAAAAAAAAAGTTCCTATTCAAGCAGAATACTTTTTATCTTTCTTTCTTAAATGGTCTCCTAGTTATCCCCCCCAATTAATCGGCGTAAATTGAAATTGAGCATTTAGATTAACCGGTTTGAAATATATACGTAAATGAAATCATTTATTGTTATAATCTTGGTGAACAAATAAATATATTTACATAGTTTTTTTTTTCTTCATCAGAGACGTCTGCATAAGAGGGTCTCGTTACGGTGGCAATAGAAACTAAAATTAGTCAATACAACTAACATCTAATAAATTATATTGTATTTCCATATGCTTTATTGCCATTGAATTAGACAGAGACAGCAGGTAATGAAGGGAATTTCCTTTTTAAATCTGGCGAAGATAACCGTCCTAGTAATTCCTGTAATATAGATTTCAGAAGAGATAAAGACTAGAACCAAAATTACAGCTAAAATTCAAACACAAGAGAGAGAAAACGACGCAGGAAATACAAGATTATATCGTGTCCACTCATATTTTTTCAATTTCTTTCAATTTTGATTTTAACCATCCGGTGGAATAGACCACGCAAGGACTGAGCAGACTTGACACAGCAACGGAATACCAAGTTAAGAAGTCTTTCTTGCAGTTTGGACAGAAAGGACGATTAGTACAAGAGGAAGTATGTCTATACTGATTGCTTATTTATTTTAGATTACTGGAGAAACCGTACTTTGACGGGCCGAATATTGTTCCCATTTACCGAGAGAAAAGTTTTTCAGTTTTCAATGTTCAGCTTTTTCTTTTTGGAGCTGCGAGGAAATCAGAGCGATGGCACAACTACATTTTGTTTTGGTGGACGGACGGTAAATAGACAATAACAAGAGAATGATTAAAGTTTCCTCCAGAGGGGGACCTGTAGAGGTATTTTTTGTTGCAACTCAAGTAGATCGACACTGCACTCACGGAGAAGTGGCAGGGGAAGGGTAAAAAAAGAAATACAGTTGCCAATAATGTTTGCTAACTACGGAAGACAGTCAGAGATTGAGGAGCAGTGAAGAGAAGGCCATGTGCAACTAATAGAAGGATAAGTTCTTTTCGTTTTCAATTTCAGATATTTTTTTTTGTTTTTTGTTTTTGATTTTTGTTTTTGTTTTAGTTTGTGCAGTGTGCGGTCTGCAGAGTCTCTGTTTTTTTGAATTTGTGTTTGAATTTGTGTTTGTGTTTGTGTTTGTGTTTGTGTGAGTATATCTCTGTCTTCTGTATTGGTTGTACTGCAAGTATTCTCGTGGCGAGATGAGTACCCAAATAGGAATAATGAACAAACCATAAAACATAATGAAAAGCAAACAGAGCTGTCAGAGAGAGACGTGCAGATAGTGCGGTTGGCTGACAGATAAATGGGACCAGTTTCTTTTTTAGTGGTGGAACCTTGTGAGGTATGTCCTCACCTACTTACTCTGGGAAAAACAGGATAAAATAAAATTACAATGAAAAATTTAAATTTAATCTTGTTTTGGTCACACCGTATGCACGGATTTAATACTAGAACTGTGTATGTATGTATGTATGTATGTTCTAGATAAAAGAAAAAAAGGTATTCCATGTATTGGAGTACGATACTTGGTATTGTCTAAGCTTTTACCTATTCCAAAAGATTATACTCCTACAACTACACTTGACAAAAATATATGTAATGAAAAACTAAAATATAAAATATAAAATATAAAATATAATACTAAAAATTAAAAAAAAAAACAGGGGACAAGTTCATTCATGGGCTCATACTCTACCGCACACATTGGGATTTCGAATTTTTTTTTTTTAAATTTCTAAACAAAAATCGAAAACCAAAAAAGTTATCGTAGATTATAATTACCAAATTTGGTTGGGATTGATTGGTGCGATTGATCAATACTTTTCCATGCATTTTCTCTTGCATATTAGCATTGAACTAGTACTATTGTATAATCTTTGAGATATTCACACAGAATATACATGCGTAAAAAGAACAAACCTTGCAGAAATAGAAAGATTATTTGTCATTGTATCATGATTGTTCTTGCTAACGCTAACGCTATCGCTATCGCTTGATTTATAGTATCAAAATGTTGTAGTATGATATATTTTTTTCTTTCTTCCTGACTTTTATTTTTGCCCTTTTAAATTTTCCTGGTACCCGTCGTGCCCCTCTTCCTCCACTTATTTTTTAACGTGCAAGCACTCTGAGCTGTATGTCGAACCAAAAAATATTTAGTTGCGTTTCGTTGTGGTCGGTTGGTACGGGTATTTGTCAGAAATCAGCAAGAACACTTTCGGAGAGAGATTAAGACTACCAAGAGGACCTTGCCTAGCTAACCAGAAAATTATTCAACATCAGGAAAAAAAAACAACATATCTTAACAAATATAATACAATATATTAATTGGTTGCTGGATCAGTACCGATGCCATTATTCCGAGAGAAATGGCGTGGAAAAATTGCAGTTAACAGCTTTTACTTCACTGTTACGTAAACTATTTAAAAGTTAGTTCTATTACCACTTTTAATCTATTATGGCTACAATTGTACATACTAGCTAAACTTTCTTCTACTATGGCAAAGTAGCTAATTGAATTTTTTTTTACTTTTTAGAGTACAACCATAATGTTGGAATTGTGTAGTTCGTATGTAAGTTTGTGTTCGAAAGTGGAATAGAATCACTTTTAGGTGTAGAGCTTTTAATTTGTTTTTTTTTTTTACTTTTTTGGATTGGTGATAATTGGAAGTACAAAAATTGTCGGAGAAATAAAATTCTACTAAAAACTATCAGACATATATATAAATTTTTTTTATCAGGTCATCTACCCATCTATGGTTCTTGGGAGGTTCGTCTCTTACTTTTCTCTTTCCTTCCCATAAGTCAGGATAATGTCGGTACTGTATTTCCCATACCTATTTAATCCTTTAGTCTCGCAATGGTTTTTTTTTTTAACATTTAAATTTATTCTGGACGCTTGAGGTTTATACTAATCAAGAAAATGTTGTATTAACCTCAGAGGTGCTGCCAGGCGACTATCTCAAATTCCTGTTTAAAAGACCAATCGATTAAATAAAAAAGAAAAATACAAAAAAAAAAAAAATCATACACATAAAATTTAACCTGAACGTCAAGTTTACAAGAATACTGAACAAACAAGGGTAGTTGATTAGATTGAAATTTTAAAATTAGATTTTTTTCTAAGCTATTAAAAAAAAAATTAAAAAAATAGTTGTTGATTAATTGCTATCGCTAAAAAAGTATATAATATTATGCCAATTATTATTTACAATTCAATCAGGATTCTCTAACTCCAAATCGTTTCAATCGCAACTGTAATTCTAATTGTAAATGTTTACTCTTTGTCTTGTACGGTTTATAAGTCACTCTTAAAGACTAAGATACATTATCTCTTTTCTTTAACTGCTTCATTGCAAGCAATAACTAAATAAAAAAGATTGACTAAATAGTTGATTCAAAATTAACAGGGTACGTTTACTTGCGTATTTTCATTATCATCATCGTTATTATTTTTGTCATTATCACCAATTTGTTACATTTGATTTCAAAAAAAGGACGACTTACTCTTGTATAAATTAGGTGTGTTTGTCTGTGACTGTAAGTGTAAGTGTAAGTGTGTGCGTGCGTGCGTGTGTGTTTAACTCTCAATCTCTAATTAGAATTGAAAAGTTTGATTGATTTTAAATATTAATATTACTGTCCATCTCTTTTAAATTTTTTTCCTGGGAAATAATAATATAATAAAATACACCCGTGTCTCCTCTATCAACAAGGTATTAAAATCATCGTTTTGTCTATATCTTCACTACAAATATCCGTAACTTGTATTTCTCACTAAGGAAATCCAAGCTCACTAATTATTTTCAGCATATATATATATTACTATATTTTTTTTCATCTGTCGGTTTAAGGTAGAAGATAAGCGTTACAGTCATATATATAAGTATTCATACTATTCGAAACGAAAGACGAGAAATTATTAAGGAAGTGCTATAAAAATAGAATAGACTTATTAGCTATTAAGTTATTATTTATTGAAAATAAATCCAAAATTTAAGCAGAAAGAGGATAATTTTTTTGTTTCATTTCTTTGTCATTTGCCATTAATCAGTTATACAACAACATTTTCCCCTTATCCGTCCTTTTAATATTTAATATTAATTATTAAATATAAAAAATAATTGCATCCCTATTTTTTATCAAGTTTGAGTTTTAAATTTAAACAGTATTAATAGTACTTTTATTTTGATTTCACATTATATTTTAAGTTAGTACCATAATGAGATCAGTTAAGTGTGTGGTAATCGGTGATGGTGGTGTCGGTAAGAGTTCCTTACTGATATCGTATACAACCAATACATTCCCACAAGATTACGTACCAACAGTTTTCGACAATTATTCTACTACCATAGCGTTAAAGGGCAAGACTCCAGAACAAGAACCAAGATTATTTAAGTTAAATTTATGGGATACAGCAGGTCAAGAGGAATATGACACTTTAAGACCGTTGTCATATCCACAAACTGATATATTTTTAATTTGTTTCTCAGTATCGGAGCCTTCAAGTTTTGTTAATGTCAAAGAAAAATGGTTGGCTGAAGTCAAACGAATAGCCGGAATTACCAATTCTGATTTGTACAGGGCTGAAGGTAAATATCCAATTTTACTAGTAGGTACTAAAGCAGATTTAAGAGAAAATGAAGAACAAAAGGATAAATTACATGCAATGAACTCTGATTTTATATCTCAATCAGAAATCAATAAATTAGTAGATGAATGTAAGTTCGCTGGTTACGTCGAATGTTCAGCTGCTACTCAAATAGGTGTCACTGAAGTTTTTGAAACTGCAGTTGAATATGCCGTTTATGAAGAAAAATTGAATAAACCAAAGAAAGAAGTTCGCAAGAATTCCTCAAAGAAATACGAGCAAAAGAAACAGGCAAAACCTGAATCGATCACAGCTTCTAGTAACATAAATTCAGATAACATTGCACAATCATCTCATAGAGCATCATCTCCTAATGTTAATGGAAGTGCAACAGCGGCACCAAAGATTTTAGCAAAACCAGTTACGTCAAATCAGAAAAAGAAGTCTTCTCCAAGGAAAAAGGTTGTAAAGCCAAAAAATTGCATAATAATGTAAGTTGATGTTTAATACATTCCATTTACATATTCTTAATCATTTTAATAAAAAAAATCAATAATTATAATATTAAATTTTTTCCTAGGGAAAAAATTTCATAATGCAATACATCATATCATAGTCATTTTAATATCAAATACTATTAACAAAGATTAATCTATTCGGAATTATTCATTAATTTAAATTTTACTTAATATTCCATTACTTATTTATTTTAATTCCGAAATTTAATAATCATAATGTTTTTAATCAATCCTAACATCTAACGTTTAATTTTAATATTAAATATATTCTGATGTCTCAAATAGCACAAATATATATATATAACCATGTATATGTATCCTATATACTATTGTAATATAGTCTTAGAACACTTATTTATTTAAATTTATCATGTGACATATTTCTTTAAATACACAACTTTTTTAAATTTTTTCCTTTTTCATTAAAATTTGATACTCTAATACTTTGCACGGATAAATTTCTGACTGTAAAAATAAAAATTTTAAATTCAAAGCTCATCTCAAAATATTTGAATCGAGAATAAGATGAGATGAGCTCTAATTATTGATAAAAGTTTGGTTATATATGGGATTGATGGTTTTAATATATATCTGAAGTACAATTATAGCAACTGAGAAATAATATAGTTAAGATTATTCGAAATGGCAGAAACTGAAGTAAAAAAATTAACTAAGAAACAACAGAAAGCTCTGCAATTTAGAAAGAAGAAAGATGAGCCTAGCACTGATATAGGTTCCAAAAGAACATCAAGTGAAAGTTCCACTAATGATAATGATGAAGAACCTGTTAAGAAAAAGAGAAAGACAAGAAGAGGTCGTGGTGGTAAAGGTCGTGGTGATAAGAAAGGTAACAGATTTATAGTCTTTGTCGGTAGTTTACCAAAAGACATTACAGCTACTGAATTACAATCCCATTTTAAATCAAGTTCACCGGATCATATTAGAATTAGACAAGATAAAGGTATTGCATTTTTGGAATTTGATGCTGATAAGGATCCAACAAATATTCAAAGACGTATGGATGTTGCTTTATTACAACATAGAACTCAATTGAAGGGTAAACCAATTAATGTCGAATTAACTGTAGGTGGTGGTGGTAATAGTCAAGAAAGACTAGAAAAATTAAGAGTAAAAAATGAAAAATTAGAAGAAGAGAGACGAGAAAGAGTCCGTAATATGGTCAAAGAAAGTAGTAAAAAAAGTAAACCAGCTGATCCAAAGGATGGTAATACAGGTGCTAGCGGTGGTGTGCATCCAGATAGAGCAAAGCTAATACAAAGACAATGAATGTAGAAATAGAATAGAACATAGTAGGTATATAATTTTTTCAAATTAACTTTGTACATTATTTTAAACTATTTTTTTAGGTATATTGGCGTAAATTGAAGATAGAATACGCCAATAGCAAAAAAATATAAATCATACCAAATAGCACTTAATAGAAATAGAAAGAATTCCAAATAATCAGGGATATTATATATATATATATATATATATGTACAATATGGTATAGAGTGGTTTTGGAAAAATCTACAATATTTTCGAAAGATGAGAAAATAGTGACACTAGTATGAACATTTCCCCTTTATGTTCAACAATTATATCTGCAAATATTTAAAAAAGAAATCAAGAAAGTAAAAAAAACAGATGATAGAAACACCTTTTTGTTTACCAGATGAGCCAATAGGTAATGAAAATAGAGTAAATCATGATATAAAACCAATTGCGACAAGATTCATCTTATCCAATGTTAAGAGCAAGACAAAAAGTATGGGATTAACACTGTTGAAAAACTTGGTTAAAAATAATACGAACCAAAGATATGAATATTTTAAGTCGAAGAGTGAGCTATACGATGAATTAAAAGAAACATTGGGTAAAGGTTCAGGAGGAAGTGTTAAAATAGTTCGGCGCAAGACAGATGATAGAATATTTGCGGCTAAAATATTTCGTCATAAAAGTTCTGATGAAAACCATAAAGAATATTTTAAAAAGATAACCAATGAATATTGCATTAGCAGCACATTAAATCATCAAAACGTCATCAATACACTCCATATCGTATATGATCGATCACATAATCAAATGATCCAAATCCAAGAATATTGTGAATATGATTTATTTTCTATAGTGGTATCGCAAATGATGACATACAAAGAGATTAAATGCTGTTTTAAACAGATATTACACGGAGTCCAATACTTGCATGGAATTGGTATAGCCCATCGAGATTTGAAACTCGACAATTGTGTCATTACCAAAAATGGCACGGTCAAAATAATAGATTTTGGAGTCGCAATGATATACAGAGACCCTCCACCACAAACTACAAAATCTATCATAATGAGTACTGGAATAGTTGGAAGTGATCCGTATATACCTCCTGAGGTGTATATGTTTAACAAGTATGATCCAAGAGCTGTTGATATTTGGTCATTATCGATATTATTTGTATGTATGTATACGAGGAGGTTTCCATGGAAGGGACCTCATTTAAATGATGAATCATTTCAATTATTTTGCCAAGGCCGCGGTAGTAGATCATTGAAGCAACTATTAACATGTCGCAAACAATCCTGTTCCCACAAACGATCCAAACCAAGGAAACATACTAACGGCAGTGGCAAGACAGAAGAAGGTTCAAATATTGTGGGGCCTGAATTCTTACTACAGCAAATACCCGCCGAAGCAAGAGGTACTATAGATCGAATGTGTCGGTTGGCTCCAAGTGAACGAATTGGCATCAATGAGCTTTTGGAAGAGGATGAATGGTTGCAAGAGATTGAAATGTGTAGTTCTAGAGGAATTGACGATAGTCCTATTATGTATCCTCATCACCACCATACGCAGGTGTCATCAGATAAATCACATATGGCGAAATGGAGAAAAAACAAAACATGATGACTGCTATTAAGACTACGATGAGGATGAAGAGAGTGATATTTTGCAATTTGAAAATGATATGACATGACTGTATTTGGATAAACCTTTTCGATCTTTCCAAATCTTGATTTTAGATTAATGGATTAATGAAAATTAATTAATTCGGAAAGGTCCGTTTATAGTACTAAATAGAGGTAAGATAGCAATAAAGTTAAATTTATGTTGACGAAACGAGTTAAGAGAGGTTTGAAAGACAGCCAACGAATTTTTATCTATCCATTTATTAGTGTATGATATGACATAGTTTGGTGGAATATGTCCAAGCGGAAAACAAAGAGCGATACAATGGAATGGAATGATTAATTAAAAAATGATGATGATTGTTGATTTCTTGCTGCTCGTTTTTCTTGGAACGGGATGAGGAGAAAGTAGGGGGGGGGGGGACAGGACAGGACAGGACGGGAGGTGAGAAGGCAGAGCGTCATTACTGTTAACGCGTGATTCGTTACCGAATAGGAAATAGAACCAATGAAACTTAAAAGGTACTTTCTGTGCGAGAAAGTTCGAGGGGTGAAAGGGAAATGGGACGGTGTGTAATAAGAGCAAGTGGGAAGAGGGAAGAGGGAAGAGGGAAGAGATCCCCGGGATGGAATAAGTACTTTCTTTTTGATATCCCTTTTTATCTTTTTGTTCGGCCTTTTCCCTTTTCATTGTCGTTGTCATTTGAATGGAATTTTTAGAACAGAATAAAATGAAATTTAAAGTATTGGGTAACGAATGACTATTGGTGTTGTTTTACCAGTGGGTGGTCGATCTATAATATCTCTGTCAGTAGTTTTCAATGATTCAACTTTGATGTGAATGGTGATTCAACCGTAGTTTAGAGATAATATTTTCGAAAGTTTACCCAGTTTAGCGAAAACGAAGGGGAAAATAAAAGCCGTATGTATGGTTTACCTTCTTTTTCTTGGTTTTATTATAGGACAGCCAGCCGAAGTGGGTAACTGGACAGAAGTCCGGTCACTTGATAACAATGACAACAGCAAGTTGGAGTAACTGGCAACTGGCAACACCAGAACCGAAATTGTTGAACTTCTTATTCTAATTCTTATTCTAATTCGAAATCACAAAGCAACAAAGAGGAGAAAATCGGGGGAAAGACAATAACAATACAGACACAGCACACCCTATAACCAAATCAGTCAATGTATAGCTGGCTTATGTGATAAACCACATTTCCAATAGCCACTCAGCCATAACGTAAAATTGTAAAACTTGGAACTGCAAAACAACTGACACAAAAACTGTATCTGTATCTATTTTCTACATTTACTATTACAATTACAATTACAATTACAGTTACAATTGCATCTATGTTGATATTAGTAAAGGACCACCGAATCTGTTACTGCCAAACTGAAAATGAGGAGATCTCTCTGTCTGTTTTGTTTACTGTTTCGAAACATATATAAACGTCAACCAAAAAGCCCCATCATCAGTTTCGAATCGGATTTCTCTCATATTGGACCTTTTTGGATCACAATTAAAAAAAAAAGAAAAAGAACATAATAAATAAATAAGTCATACAATATTG
Source organism: Vanderwaltozyma polyspora DSM 70294 (assembly GCF_000150035.1). Lineage (NCBI taxonomy): Eukaryota > Fungi > Ascomycota > Saccharomycetes > Saccharomycetales > Saccharomycetaceae > Vanderwaltozyma > Vanderwaltozyma polyspora. The sequence goes on from NW_001834659.1 coordinate 30,636, forward strand.
TACAAGAGCAAGAACACGAACAAGTACACATTTACAATTGTCTGTTCAGTCACTACTTTCTTTCAAGTCACTTTGTTTTCTTTTTTATTTTTTAATTTTTGTAGTTCAGCTAGTATACAGCACTTCTTCAACTATTGATAAGTAATCTGCGTGCTGGCTTAAGACACTCATCTCATACGTACACAAATACATACCGACAGCCTAAATTGTTCAACTAGAACATATCAGCAACTGCAACTGCAACAAGAGCAATTACAAACACCGGAGGAATATTGCCGTTTCTTCTTCTTTCATCTGATATTTTGTGTTTGTTTGCCCTTTGTTTTTCACTTATATACTTTTTAAGGGATACCATACCATACCATTCTATACCGTACGTTGCTGTCTGGATATACGAGACGGAATTGATTTATCCTCGTGGCGCATCCAAACACCCCGCATAGTCACGACTCTCTAGCTATAGTTCCGATCGCCCCCTCCCCGGAAAAAGGGTCATCACATTTACAACTACAAATTACGTATATACTTGATAGTTTGGTTTTTTGCCCACTTAGAGCTGTTTCCTCCTCCTGCTGCCTACTAACGACTGCCATTTGGTTAGCACTCACATTTTTGATCATTCAAAAATTTAAAAAAGGAAGAAGAATTTAGTAATATATATATACACAAGCACATATTCCAGCATATTGTACTACACCTTTGCTGGGTTTAACTGTTGTTGTTTTTTTCTACTTCGTTCTATTTATTTCGTTTGGCTTTGTTGTCATTTTTGGTATCTTATCAACTTTCGAAAAGTTATATATCCATATATGCATTATTGTTAATTACAAACTAATAAGAAATAAAAATTAAAAAGTAAAATTAAATTAATATTTAAACACCCACAATATTATTCTTTTTTTTTTATTGATAAGTGAGCTTCCCATTTTATTCAGTATTTTTTCCCCCCTCATTTTCATTTTCAGACGCTCCCCTATACAATACTCAGATTCATTTATAATAAAAATATTTCAAACAAAAAAGAATTTTCTATTGTTAACACTTATCCTAATACTGTTTTCCTTCAAAAGATAAAAATAATAATAATAATAATAATAATAACAATAATAATACATATTTACTTATATTTGCATCATACTATAAACAAATCCAAAAGTTCAACCATATTATTCAAAAGAATTTATTAAACAATTACCAAAATAAAATATCCATAATATCCATAATAATAATAATACTAGAAAAAAAAATATGTTGTTAGTCAATAATAAGCCTTTAAAACAAGGCTCTACTCCAAATACAGCTTCCATTTCGACTCCAAGCAATGCACCTCCTGATATTTCCGCATTATCAATTTCTTCAATGTCAGATTATCACGTGTTTGATTTTCCAGGCAAAGATCTACAACGTGAACAGATAATTGACTTGTTAGATCAACAAGGCTTCATTCCAGATGATTTAATCGAACAAGAAGTTGATTGGTTTTACAATTCATTGGGTATCGATGATTTATTCTTCTCAAAAGAATCGCCTGATGTCTTGGCAAACATCATTAATTCCTTATACGCTTCAAAATTAGACGCTTTTGCAAAATCAAAGTTTTCTCAATTACAACTTAATACCGGTTTCAATAACGTTAATAACAATGCCAACGCAAGCAATCAAATCGATTCAACTTTAATTAATGATGAAATCGTCCAAGAAGCAGAACCTCCTCATGGTAATGTGAAATTACCTCATTCACATCCTCAAAGTTTCAATATTAGAAATAAAATTATCACAAATAATCATGCAATTTTGATCGAAACTAATAATATTTGCCCAACTAGATTATCATCATCTTCCAGTGCTTCATTAGCTGCAGATTTTGAAAGAGATAGCATCAACAATGAACACTTTTTAGATTGCAGTTCTCCTTATCAATTGGATTCTGTAATCGACGATCTATTCCTAGATAACAAATCAAGAAAAAGTTCAAGATGTGTTTCCTATTGGACTCAAGAGAGTGGTTTGAAATTATCCTTTATTTACGAATCTGTATTCGATGATAATATCTCAAAGCAAATCCCTCCTGCTAAACTGTTGAATGGTGAAATAGATGGTATTAGTGATAAAATCATGTTGCAAGTTACCTCTCCCGAAAACAAGAGGCTATATGGTCTTCTAATTAAATTAGTTCAAGAAAGAGAAGGTCCAATAATCAAGACTGTCCATTCTATTGAAAATAATGATGAAATTAGATTGTTGGTAGCATTCAAAAGATTTACGACAAAAAAATATTATTCTGCCTTAACTTCTCTTTTCCATTATTACAAATTGAACCCTTCGAAATTTTATTTGGAATCCTTTAAACAATCTGATAGTATTAATGATGATATCATTATATTTTCGATATATTTAAATAAAACTTTGCAATCTGATGACATTTTACCAAATGATTTAGAATTGTCAATTAGACAGATTGAAAAAGAAGCTTCCCTATTGTATGCAATCCCAGACAATTCTTTCAGAAGAGTTTATGAAGATCGTCAATTCTCCCCTCAAGAAGCTGTATATGCTCATGTTGGTTCTATCTTTATTAACCACTTCATTAACAGACTAGGTGCGAATTATCAAGCTTTGATTTCTCAACTAAATCTAAATGAATCAAATACTCTATTATTAGAGATTGTTGACAACCTAAAGAAAAAATTGAGATCTGAAACGTTTACAAAACAGATGATCATAGCAAATTTAGAAAAATATCATAAAATTGTCTCAAAATTATACAAGAATTTTGCAGAATTACATCATTATCAAGACAATGCCAAAAAATTAGAAAATACTTTATCTTATCAAAGATTCTCAAAATTAGAACCATTTGCAAATGATCAAGAATTTGAATCATATTTGAACAAATTCATTCCAAATGATTCTCCTGCTTTATTGATATTGAAAACATTAAACCTATTCAATAAATCTATATTAAAGACAAACTTCTTTGTGACAAGAAAAGTTGCTATTTCTTTTAGATTAAACCCAGAATTAATCATGCCAAAGTCTGAATATCCGGAAACTCCATTTGGTATCTTTTATGTCATTGGTAACACATTTACTGCCTTCCATATAAGATTTAGAGAAATTGCTCGTGGCGGTATCAGAATTGTTGTTTCAAGAACATTAGATGCATATGAAGTTAACTCGAGAAGTATTATTGATGAAAATTATCAATTAGCATCAACTCAACAACGTAAAAATAAGGATATCCCCGAAGGTGGTTCAAAAGGTGTCATCTTATTGAATCATGGTTTGACTACTCAAGACCATACTTTTATTGCTTTTAGTCAATATGTCGATGCAATGATTGATATCTTAATTAAAGATCCATTGAAAGAAAAGTACATTGATTTGTTAGGTCATGAGGAAATCTTATTCTTTGGTCCTGATGAAGGTTCCGCAGGCTTCGTCAATTGGGCCACTGAGCACGCAAGAAAGAGAGGTTGTCCATGGTGGAAGTCTTTCTTGACCGGTAAATCACCAAAGTTAGGTGGTATTCCTCATGATGAATATGGTATGACTTCATTAGGTGTTCGTGCTTATGTTAACGAAATTTATAAAACTTTGGAATTAACTGACAAAAAGATATTTAAATTTCAAACTGGTGGTCCAGATGGTGATTTGGGTTCGAATGAAATTTTGTTATCCACACCTAACGAAGTTTATGTAGGTCTTCTAGACGGATCTGGGGTTTTGTGTGATCCAAATGGTTTAGATAAGTTGGAATTAGTGAAATTAGCTCATGAGAGAAAAATGGTTTCCAACTATGATAAAGCTAAACTAAGTGAATTAGGTTTCTTGGTAACAATTGATGATATGGACGTAATGTTGCCAAATGGTACAATTGTTGCAAATGGTACTACTTTTAGAAATACTTTCCATACTGAAGTATTCAAATTTGTTAATCGCGTTGACTTGTTTGTCCCATGTGGTGGTAGACCAAGTTCTATCAATTTGAATAATCTATCATCATTTATTGATGAAAGAACTAATAAATCCAAGATTCCTTATATTGTTGAAGGTGCTAATTTGTTTATAGCCAAATCGGCAAGTGTCGCATTAGAGAAACATGGTTGTATTTTGTTCAAGGATATGTCTGTTAATAAGGGTGGTGTTACGTCTTCATCTTTAGAAGTTTTGGCTTCCTTATCATTGAATGATAACGATTTTGTCAATAAATTTATTGGTCATAGTACTGACAGAACTCAATTATATAAGGATTATGTTGTTGAAGTTCAAAAGAGAATTATGGAAAATGCTGAGTTGGAATTCCACCAATTATGGAACTTGAGAAATTCCACGAACTCTCCAACTACAAAATTATCAATTACTTTATCCCAAACAATCAATAAGTTGAATGATGACTTAATTGATTCTAACGAATTATGGAATAATGATTTAGTTTTACGTGATTACTTATTGTTGAATAAGATTATTCCAAAGCTTTTGATCGATATTGCCGGTCCAGAAAATATTTTAGAGAATATTCCAGTACCATACTTGAAAGCTTTGATTTCAAGTTATTTGTCAAGTTCTTTTGTTTACAAATTTGGTATTGACGTCGATATTGGTAAATTCTTAGAATATATTGGTGACCTTAAGAGAGAGGCGTATGCTTCCTCATAATGATTATGATACCTTATGAAGCATTTTATTTTAATATAACTTTGTTTTTGTTGTGATTTTTATTTTTTTTATTAACATAATATCCATGACCTCTTTCATATTTGCCATTGACTGGACTGTATGATTTTTGTTACTTTTGATTCTCATGATTTCATCCTAAAAGTAAATAGTTAATAAACTCTATTTTATGTAAATTTTTAACGACTGTAATGTAAATATCATGTTATACCGAATTCATAAGAATATTTTATTATCCTTCTTCTATGACTGAATTGGCTTAGATCAGAAAATGATTTAGGGTCCCTTAGTAAATAGCTTTTAGTAGCTAAAGGCCGAGATGCTTAAAAGAAGCAGTCAGAAACATTCATACTAAGTCTACTTTTAAATGTTAAAAAGAATAAAGGAAAAGTAAAATAGTTGACAAACTAAATAAAGAGGCTGCAAATCATCTATACTTTCTTATAAGAGCAATATATGTTTCAGTTGGTAACAAGGTAGTTCGTAAAATAAGAGTCAAAACAAACTATGAAACTTCAATATGAATCAGTATCCTCGTTGAAATCATATATTGAAGAAAATGAAAAACAGAATGAATTAAAGAGTGGTAAAAGAGCTGTCAGTGGCAGTCAAAATATTACAGAAAATGGGGTTGATAAACTTTCATTTAATTCCATTATTAATGAAAGTATCAATTCAAGAATAAATTCCACAAATGTCGAAGGCAATAAATATCCTTCCAAATACTTCAAAGAAGTGTTACTTTCAAGACTAGCAGCTATTAAAATATTCGATCATGCTTGTCATGGTGGCAGCATAGAGATAATGGGGATGCTGGTAGGAACTATTCTTTACAACCAAATTGTAATTTATGATACTTACGAGCTACCAGTAGAAGGGACAGAAACTAGAGTAAATGCACAAATGGAATCATACGAATATATGGTACAGTATATGAATGAAACATTTGATGAAACTGCAGTAAAAAATGATATACAGCATATTGTGGGTTGGTATCATTCACATCCAGGTTATGATTGTTGGCTAAGCAATATAGATATTCAAACTCAGAAACTTAATCAAGATTTCCAAGACCCTTATGTGGCTATTGTAATAGATCATTGTAAAAGTATTCAAGATAAACAGCTTGCGATTGGAGCTTTTAGAACTATAACTGCAGAAAATAACCAGGAACAAACTACAGAATATTATCAATTGCCTATCTCGATTTTTCAGTCAGACCTCGATGCCAACATACATTCCAAGAAGTTATATTTGGAGCATCCTAAAATAGATGAAAATACAGACGCCATTCTGTTATCGAGGTTAATGGATACTCTTAAACAAAGTTCCACATTTAACGAAATGACTCAAAAGAATAATAACAAACGTATAGAATTAAAAGATATCAATAGATCAGATGTAGTGGAGAAAAAACCGAGATATGAAGTACAGCTTGGTAGTTTATTCAACCCTCAAAGCACAAGTTCTGTTGGAAGCATCGCATCTACAAAGAATGACAGTGACATCGACATGACCAATCAAGTTTTAGATGATGATGATAGCATAACAAGTAGTTTACAGCCAATTAATGACTTATTACCTGCTCACAACAGTATGTATTCATCTTCAAATATTAATGTAGCCGATAACAGTTCTTCATTAATGACTTCCTTAAGAGATATTTTGTCTAGACATGAAGAAAATCAGGAGTCACGACAAACACCTCCAGTTATTGATGAACCTGAATTACTTCAGAATAATGCTATTGAAAAATTTTATGAATATAATAAGAACAGGGTATTGAATTACAAATTAATAAAATATAAGAATTTAAGATTTTATAAGGATACATTCAGTCTATAGAGGCTCTAAGCAGAGATATTCCTGATTTGACAGCGGAAGTTTTATCTGAATCAGAAAACTTATCTGGAGAATAAGATATGGCAAAATATTCATTTCCTTGAGGGCATTGTTGGACAATATTAATTCTAGAACCTGTAAAAGAAGTTAGACATTCACTTACTGATTGTTGATAGTCTTTAACAATCGAACCATCAGACGCAAGACCTCCAAACTCGATCATATCACTTTGCCAATTTATAACTGATCCATAATCAGTACCTAGCATTAATCCGTTGGTCTCTGATAAGGTCCCCTTCATTTTCTGGGTTCCAATTTTATAGGGAATCCTTAATTGGTTTATAACTTTGTTGTCTTTTCGAACATCCACTATATCTATAGTATTTGAAGAACGATGCAAAATATATAGGAAATGACCATTGAATGACGGTAATATTTGATAAACCCCATTCCCATGTTGAAAGTTTAATAACCTTCTTTGACTAGCCATACGCTTATCAACGACACCCATTTCTCTTCCGTAAGTTCCAAAATAGACAATGTTAGGATATCTATTATTACAATCTATATTAGCACGATCAATAAAACAGGATATAATTGACTTTCTTTTTGATGAGGATTGCTCTCTTTTGAACCTATCGAAAGATACTACTGGCTCCTTCCTTCGAACATCATAAAGTGAAATTTTGTTATTCACAGATCCTGTTATAAATTGAGAACTATTTATAAATATCATTGAAAATATAATATCATACCTCTCAATTTTGTCATTCAATGTATTGTAAGTCATAGATGGCTTAGAGCATGATGTAGAATCTGTGTCTAGTTGGTAACTTTGTAACGGTACATCTCTACCAGAAATCAATAACATATTACCTGATCGATTTTCATTAAACAATGAATATGTAGGAGATAATGCACTTGCTATTATTGATCTTGGAGAGAATGTTCTAGTAAAAGGGACTAACATGGATTCATTATCACAATTCTCAGATTCTGGGATTAAATATTGTCTTATTCCGTAATCATCATTGATGGCAACCAATGAGGTACCATCTGCAGACCAATAAAGGTCCTGACATATATCTAACTTATTTAAATTCCCCAGTTCATTGCAATATTTTGAATCATTCAGTTTTGGATATGGATAAGATGATGTGGAGGCCAATTTTGACCAATATGTATTCTCCTTATCCCAAACTATATTCAAATTGGCACCATTAAACGTATTAGCAGTAGAAGAAAGTGTATACCATCTCTGTTTATCATTCATCAATTCACGATCATCTATAGACCCATACTAAGTTATCATGTAGAAAGCATATATGTATCTATATAGTTGATTATTTTCAAAATCATCTCGGTTTAACTTTATATATATTTAATCTTAACAAATTATAGAAGGTACATAATAAGATGGAAATAAATAAAGTTGCTAATATTATCTAAAAGTCTAAAATTATAAAGATAAATTAATGTTATTTGAATTACACAAAATAATAAGCAAATAATGATTTTTAAAAATGAGTTAAATTCTGTACAAACTTAATATATTTATATGCAGTAACAAAATTTAAACAAAACAGAACTTAGGATAAAATTTCTGTGATTGTGATGTCGGTATTAATAAATGAAAAATTAACTCCAAAGCTGTTGTAATATTACTTTAAATATCCTTTAAAGAGTACTTGAAAAATTGATTAGTTGAAATTGAAATTTTGATTGACATTTGACCCAAAGGCGAAAGTGTTATCTGCAGTCTTTGGAGCCATATCTTTATCCAGATTATCTTCTTCTTCTTCACCAAAGTATGTTTCAATAAGAGCATAGGCTTTTTCATAAATCTTATCGTTTTCGTTTCTTTGACAGTTGAAAATCTTTTCCATACCACCAGCTTTTTCGATGTAATCAGCGTTTTCATTTATAGCCAAACCACGCATTTCTTTATCATTTTCACCCATCTTTAAGATATTTTCTATAGCATCTAATGTAACCTCAATTATCTTGTTATCAGCGATATCTAATAAATCACATAAAGGTTTTATACAGCCTTGATTTACTAAATATCTTATAATTTCTGGTCTGTTCAAACCACCAGAAGAAGCATTGGAAATTGCCCAACATGCTTCTTTTTTTGTTTTATAATCGGCACCGGCCAATAATTTAATTAATTGTGGGATGATATCGGAATCAACAACTGCTTGAATTTGTTCAGTGTTACCAGCAGTAATATTTGAAATAGTCCAACATGCTTCTTTCTTGATTGATTCTTTTGGAGAACTTAGTAGACTTCTTAATGCAGACAAAACACCAGCGTTGATAACAACTTGAGTTTGTAAATCATTACCGGTAACAATGTTACCTACTGCTCTTAATGCAGGGGTTTGAACTAATGTAGATTGATGATTTAACAATTCGACTAATCTTTTTGGAATTCTAACGTCGATGACAGCTTGAATGGCTTCTTGTGGGCCGTCTGACAGGTATGAAATAGCCCAACATGCATCGATTAAAGTTTCAGTATCCAATGAATAAATTAATTTGGCTAAAGTTGGTAAGGCCTTTGAGACGATATCCCAATCTGGTTGTGGTTTCTTACCCCTACATAAGTTTGATAAAGTCCAAGTGGCAGTTCTGATCAAAGAAGTTTTATTTGTGTTAAATAAACCTAAAATTGGTTCCATAGCTCCACTTTGCAAGACATGGTCTCTATAATCGGTAGAATCACCTGCAACATTACCCAAAGCCCAGATGGCTTGTTCTTGAACTTCAACTGAACCAGTGTATAATAATTGGATGAACAATGGAACTGCACCAGCTTCGACAACAACTCTAGTTTGAGAAGAAGAACCTGAAGCGATATTGGTTAAAGCCCAAGCAGCTTCCAGTTGTAACATTTCAGGTTGGTTTTCATTCATGAAGTTAACTAAAGTTGGGACGACGCCAGATTTAATAACTAATTCGATCGGAGGATGGTGTTCTCTGGATAAGATTTGTCTGAACTTGACAGTTGCAGCCAATTGTTCTTGCATATCATTTGAATGGATTTGCTGTATCATAGCAGGTAATTCTAATTGCAATTGTTCATAAAACTGTTTATCAGCGACAGAACCTTCGTCGTCTTCATCGTCGGAATCAGCCATTGGGCCATTTACAGGGGCCGCAAAGTTTCTTCTTTTTGCCAAGGCTTCATCTCTTTTAGCCTTTCTCAACTCGACCTGTTGAGTATCTCTACGACGACGTAATTCATCAGCAGAGAATCTACCTTTATTCTTGAAATTAGTACGTCTGTACTCAGGAACAAACTTATTAGTAGAACTAGAATCGTCACCGTTCATTTTTGTTGTTGTTGTTGCTTGCTAGTTTTATCCTTTTTAATAGTAATAGTAGTTTCCTATCGATACGAAATCAATCAATTTACCACTAATATAGTATAATATTTTTTTTGCTAATATATATATGTATATATATGTTTCTTCTGTTGTTAATCAAAGAAAAATTCTATTTTCAGAGGAGAGAAGACAAACCAAAAAAAAAAATTATTGTTAACAGAAAAGCCAAAAATAAAAAAAGATGTAGAAGAGGCTATAATAACACGACCTAACTGGGAAAAAAACCACACAAACACAGATACGTAGAGCTGCTCTTCAATCAATAGTCTAGTTTCAAACCAAAAGCCAGTCTATGAATCTATAAATTAAAGAATAAAGTGTATTTAAATTTGATATATAGATGCTTTTAATATTTAAAATTTGGTTTGGTTTGGTTTGGTATTGTCAAATTTTAAATTTTTTTTGATGTTAAAAAAATATTCGATTTTGGTGTAGCGCGTCTTCGGGTGATTGCTAACTGAGATCAAAAAGGTGTTTCGGTGAGAGATGTGAAGAAGAAAGGTATGTCGTTGTTAGTGATGTGTGGTTTTTGTAGTACAGTAGGCATATATATATATATATGTTTGTAATATTATTTGGCTATTAAGATGGGGGGTAGGTGGGGCAAATCTTCTCTTTCTATCTGTTTTTGTTTCACTTAATTAACATGAGAATTGATCGAGTTCTCATGTTATATCATAATATACATATATTGATTTTTTGTAGTGAAATGCCGGGTAATTACATCACGTGATATTCGATACATATATATGTATTTGTATATTTGTAATAGTAGTAGTAACAGCGTCATCACAGGAATACTAATCAATAAGGAACAGAACATGTATTCTGATATTAGTTGAATGAATCATATCAATTCATTATCTACAACTAATTATGGTCTGTTCTGTTGTTAGTTTTTTTTGGTTTAGCAAGTTCATCCAGTACTTTTATTCTAAGTACTACGTTTTTCTTTATCTCTACACGACGTCATCCTAGAGAGTGTGATCGTTCAATCGACAAGTAGGTATACATGGTTACTTTGACTATTTATTGATAATTTATTTATTTTTTTAATATATTTGTAGTCATCTAAATAGTGTCATTGTAATTTTCGTTCTGCCTTTGTCACCCAGTGGGTCGGTCAGATGAGTTAAAATAGTAGTGGTTGTACACTTTTTATCAAGTATCAAATATCAAATTTACCCTCCATCACCCCCCCCCCCTACCCCTCACAAGGCTTTGTATAAGTGATTTGTCTTCTTATTATGGGAACCCAGTGCTGGTCTCTCATATTAAATGTCATCATCCATCGCCTTTGTATACTCCCATCAAACAATAATCAAGAAACGATTAAAATAATTCAACTACTCGATAAGAATGCATGTAACTGTAGTAATATTTTTAAATACACTTACACATACACACTCACTCACTCACTCTCGCACTATTTTTTGCTCCAAACTACATTTGAATATAGAAGATAAATTGGATGACAAGATAATTTATGCTGATTATCAACCAAAGCTTTTTGGTTATCTGATTCAAATTGTGTCATTTTGATTAAACCAATAAAAAAACTAAATACATACGATACAACACACATAATCTAATCTAATCTTTCTCGATTTTATTAAGCTAATTTCGAGTTTACCAGTACAATTCAAATTAAATTTCGACTTATCCAATTGCATGATAAATGTAAAAAGATTACTTTCCCAAGTCATCTGATTGTACTTGAAAGCTATAAATTCACCTCAACAAGTCGAAACATCGTTAGAAGATATCTGCAGAAGTTGTAATATTGAGTGGACCAAGTTTATCTTTATATAAATCAAACTGGCCCATCGATTAGTGTTATTTTCTACTACATCATCAGTATGCAACTTTTAGAGGTTCTCGAACAAGATTGTTGCCATCCTATTGGCACACGATCATTTGTCTGTGGCAACATGTCCCTTAACGAAAGACAGAGATGGAAACGTACGCTACTGACGTTGTCGAGACATGGTCAAATTGCATTAAAACTACATTAGTTACTTGGTGAGTTAAATAGTTAAATTTAGAACATGTAAATGTTGGAGTCTTCTGCAACTTAATGATTGTTACCAGGAAAGAAGAAAAGGATATTATTTGGTTTCAAATAAATGTCAAAAAGTAACAACTAGTCATATAACAGGCAGTACTCTTTCCACTGGATACCTCTTGATAAAATTTTTGATCTTGAAATGGTAATATAGGGAAAGATCATTAGCTTATTTTATCAATCACACATTCCCCTGTGGACTGATGGTTCAAGGAAAGTATGTTATCACATAACCTGATGACATGAAATTATTGTTTGTTAGAAACGACAAAAATAATCTTTAAATCAAACTCAATTGGGGAGGGGGGAGGTCATGAAATGTAAAACTTTTGAATCAACTTGTTATTTTGAATTAAATTTATCAATGACAATTGAAGTCAATTATGGTCAATTGAGCTTAAGAAGGCTTCAATTGATGTGTCTTCGAAATTTAGTAACTAAGAAAATTGTAATGAGAAAAAAAATTGATTATAAAATTATTATTGTATATTATTAATTACTATTAGGTTAAATAACAATTAAATAAAACTAAAAATTAAATATATTTAAAATATTAGATATTAAAAATTAAAATTAAAAGATTAAGTGAAAAGGATTGTCATAGAACGATCAAATTGAATTTCTATCTCTTATTAAAAGGTAAATTACCAACTCAGACTTATTAAAAAACCATTCAATTCACCACCAGGATGTTTTGTAACAGTTTGAAGACTTGAGCGGATTGGAAAAGGTAGAGAATATTAAATTCACTTGAACATTTTAGCTGAGTTGAATTGAATATATTACTGCGTTAAATCAATAAAAGGAAAATTAGTTATTAGTTAAAGATTGTTTAAGCAGTAGTGTTACCTTCGGTACCAGCTGGTTTTTCTTGGTAGTTGTTGTTAGAAGAGTCAGCGGTAGAGTAAGCGTTACCTTGTTCAGCATCTTGCATACCGGAACCAGAGTAACCGTAAGAGTCACCGACTGGTTCACTCAAAGTCAAACCAGTGAAACGTTGCAACTTGGTACCCATGGAAGAACCAGTCTTGAACAAACCACTCATACCGTACTTGTTAGTGATTGGTCTCATAACGTTAATACCGACCAAAGTACAGGTAACCATGAATAAAACAGTGTTCAAACCAGCAAAAGCAGTAGCAGCCTTCAAAGAGTTACAAGCACGACCGAAGCTCTTGTCAGTGTACTTGTTGGTGAATTCATTGTATCTACCACCGTATTCGTTGAAGTCGGCCAAAGAACCGTATTTTGGGTTGTAAGTGTCAGTAACTCTGTCTCTACAGTGGTGCTTACCAACTTGGTAGGCAACGGTGATGAAACCAGAGATGTACAAACACATAACGATGGCTTCAGAAATGAATAGTAAACCAGCAAAGACCAAGGATGGGAACAACAAAGTACCGATCATAACACATAGCATATAGAATTCAGAAATGACACCGACAGATAGACCCAAGTTGATTTTTGGGTTACTGTGGTGGTGGAAATCTCTAGTAGCGAAAGCGATTAGAGACATGACCAAAGTTGCAGAAGCAAATTGGAAGAATCTGATGATACTGAAAGGTAGGATACTTTTAGACATAGCCATTTTGATATTAGTGTATTATTATTAGTTGGGTATTAATTAACTGTATTAGTTTGTATGGTATATTTTTATATTGTAAGATAAAATTATAATATAATGGAATTGGAAAGAATTGAATCGAAAGTGATTGATAATTGTGAAGATACCATGCCTATATATACGATAAAATTGGGATGACATTCGACCCCCATCTCATCATGATCGAGGGTCAATGTTATCAATTGATAAAATCACTCAACCTCCCAATTCCTAAATTGAATAGAATAATACCCATAGAACAAGGGAAGAAAAAAAATTTTCTTTCCCTATTACCAATGAATGAATTAATTAATTAATTAATTAATTAATTCGACTATTCCTTGTTTGCCTTTACATTAAATTTCAGTTCACTTGTGATACTTACTGCTTCCCCTACATGCATAATCCATTTTAGCACTGCATATTTTCCTCTTACTCTTCCTAATCCATACATGAAAAATTTTGTATATTTTGTTTTATTGTTATTATTTTGTTATTACTGTTAGTATTATTAGGATATTGGGATATTGGGATATTAGGATATTGGGATATTGTTATTATTATTATTAGTTCAAACAGGTAAGGGCAGGCTGCCCTATAATCGAGGTAGAACGAAGGGACACTTGACAGGGAAAGAAGGAAAGGGAGAAAAATAATACACCTAACCTATTCGGGTAGTATCCTCTAAAACGTCCTAGTCAGACCAGAGGAGAGCCGCACTTGAAAAAACAAAAAACAAAAAACAAAATATGAAAAACAAAATATGAAAACCCATTACACAAAATTCGCAATAACGTAACGTAGCATAACAAACCATAACATAACAGAGAGACACACAGAGAGACACTGCTGGAACATCACCATCACCATATCTCCTTCAATTCTGCCCGAGCCACTTAATTCCGAACCTGTAAACCAAAAGAGAAAACCAAAACAAACCGAAAACAAAATAAAATAAAGTGGTTTCCTTCATCTGTGACACCTACAGTGAGTGCAGTGCAGTGCAGTGCAGTGCTTGCACATTTTGCGTTCCTCTCGCAGTTGAAGTTTCCAATTCAATTCGACATGACATCCCTTAGAGCTGTTCCTGGGAGTAGAGTCATGTATATGCAACAAACAAAAAAATAAAAGCTATCTATCAGCTGTAATGAAAAAATAAAATTATCAAAAAGAACCCAAAATTCTCAGTGAACAGCAGTAGCACACAACAAACAATAACAATAACAATAACAACAACAACAACAACTATGCTATGATATGTTATGCGGTATACTGTTGCTTAACAGGTCCCCTTAGCATATCTTTTATTTTTATTTTTATTTTTATTTTTATTTTTTTGTTCTCTGTCCACATATGAGATGCCCCTTAACTCATCGATTTTGGACTTCTCTTATGAACTTCTCTCCGTCACATTGGGTAGAACATCACATTACATTACACACGTCACTGGAAAAGAACATTTACCATAATATCCCAATTTTCTGAAACTAAACTCCCTTCAAGAAGGGAAGGGAAGGGAAAGAAAAATTTTCTCCTCTCCGATGGGTTCTCCTAGTTTGTCGATTAGTCAGTTAATCAACCATCTCTCAATTGGCTCCCCATCCATCTTAGGGATGTTCTGAGCAACAAAGTTCCAGCCGTTCTTTTTTTCTTCATCCTTCATTTTCTCCCACTGCCTGCCAATTAAGATAATTATTTATTCTCTAGTGCCATCAATCTCTTTTCCCTGCCTAAACTCCCGTCCGTTCCCTTCCCTTCCCTTCTCTTCCCTTTCGGAGTGGGCCTATTGGGAAGGGGCTCTCTCTCTCTGTCTCCCTCCCTTTCGGTGTCGGTGTATCCTAAAACTTCGGTGTCTTTCAAGGAGACCGAAGTTAGCGTAATGAAGACACATCGAAGCAGGCAGACACAGGGGAGAGGGAGAGGGAGAGGGAGAGGGAGAGGGAGCCAAAGCTGAAGCATTAAGAGAGGGAGTTGGAAGAAGATACACAGCAGTGGTAGTCAGAGATGTGTATGGTATGCTATGCTATGCTATGCTCTGGTATGCTGTGGTATATGGCATCGTATCGTATCGTGGTGGTATCCGGTTTCTTAATTTTAATACCTGGTTTGCAGCAGCTTCTGAGAATGAGGGATGAGTTGTTGTTTTGAATTGAAAACTACTGATTGGTTTGGGTTTTAATGGTTATTGCCTAATTTAGAATTTCTAGATTAAATTAAAATTAAATTTAATTTTGATGTGATTTCATCCAATTCAAATTTATTTTTAAGTTCAGGGGCATTACTCTGCAGTACACAGGTTTCCAGAAAACCAATTCCGAATATAGATAGATAAGGCAAATTGGAATATGTTGTTTATTTCTCTAATTCAGACTAGACTAGACTCGACTCTTCTTCTCTGTTACCTTCTCTTTGCCCAGTCTGCGATTATACTTGGCTATTTTTGTTTTTAACCTGTAAGATGAATTAAGAAAAATAATAAAAAGAAAAAAGAAAATATGTAATGTTTCTTTTTCCTGCTCAGTTTGGTTTGGCCTAAACAAAATATAATGAAAATAAAAACTCCCTGTAGAGAAGCTGATGGAGCAGAGAGGGATGAGATAGTCTGTTTTGTAGCTTTTTCAATGAAGTTCACATAATGAATGATGAATGGGTTTGGTTATATTATTGAGTTGTTTGGCACTCGCCCTGCTGCAACTCTTCCTGTTAGGTCTTTAAACCTTGGGTCCGAGAAATATGAATATTCCATGTCCGTTTTAGGAAATAAGGATCGAATTTCCAATTTAGGCAATGGAACAAAAAACATAATTAAATTCATCTTTCCAATGATCACTGACTGAGACACAGACACAGAAAGAAAAGGCTTTAATGGCGATAAAAATATATATATATTACCATGAGCATTAACGCTAGTCCTTGCAATAGTAGAGTAGAAATTATACTTTCCACTTTATTCTTGGTTCCTCTCTACACTGTGTCATTTTTGGCCAACATTCTAGAAGTTTCGTAAGAAATTAAATTATTGGCATAATGTGATGTAACCTAACCCATTGAAAATAAAAAATGAAAAATGAAAAATAAACAAATTAACATATCCAATCCCCTTGCCTTGATACAGGTGATGAATAGGTCTTCTTACTATCATCAACTTTTCACCTACTATACCATATGGGCACTCGCCGAAAAAGGCCTCGAACGACCTTCCCTCTCTAGAGGGGGAACATTTCTTTCCACAGATTTTGCAACTGGTACAGAACCCATCAGACCCTTACTTTCTGCCAATGATGAGTTCCTTAGATATAACGGATCTTGTTGATAATATTCATCAATTATTGGATGTAATAAAATTGTTTGCTTCTTGATCGTTAATACACTATTGGTAGGGACAGCTGTCCAATCACCTCTTTCAAACGTTAAAGGTTCAGAGGCTACCATAATAACATCTTGATTTCTATCCAATCTCTCCATTCTATACTCTCCTGGCGCAGTCTCAACAAAACTTGAACCACAGCTAAAATGAAGCGACGCTGCCTCATCAGTCTTGGATGCAATATAGCGAGATACTACAACAGTAGAACTATCGGTAATTGCAAAATTTAATAAGGATGGCTCAACATGCTCCTCACCCTTATTAGCTTCATTAGTCCAATCCTTGATGTATTCAATGGTCTTTAAAAGAGCCTTCCTTAATTGATTATGTCCAAAATTACCGTCCTGACGTTTAGGATCCTCACCTAACTTCTCCAATGTATCTAAAAATAATGCAAACGCACATTCTGAGTCTGTGCTTCCTTGAATGAAATTCAAATATTCATCATTGATATGATTTAAAAGCTTTCTTTTGATCTTATAAAAATTTGTTATACCGCCATTATGCATGAAACATAAGTTGTGGTAAGTAAATGGATGGCAATTTGTTTCTGAAAGAACACCATAAGTTGAAGCTCTGACATGGGCAAAAATTAAATCAGATTTTGTCTTTTCCGCCAAGGTCGATAAATTTTGGTTGTTCCAAGCTGGTGTAATAGCTTTGAAAATACATGGACCATCTTGATCCAACTCTGAATCTAATGGATAGTAAGCAACACCAAAACCATCACCATTGACTGGACGTCTTCTATCAAGACGTAATCTGCTATCGAAGGATTGGTTGATGATAGAATGCGCAGGTCTAGTCAATAAATGTGATAATCTAATCGGTTCCTTCCCTTTAAAAATCAAAAATCTACACATTTCCAACTGTTTGATTATATTATTACCGTTACAATTTAACTTATCTTTGTGATTAATGAAGTCTATCAATGAATATAGGCTCACTGGTTTTTGATATCGATAAATATAATAGATGGTAATCAGTCTTATATTCCTGATTTTTACTTATTGTTGCAGAACAGTTAGAACCAATCAATATTAAGCCCAAACTTTTTTTTAAAAAACTTGTACTCTTAGGAATCTTCCAACTTTATTCAATATATCAATACAGATGCAATATAAATTCCTATCTTAGCACCTTTGTAGTTCTTTAATCCAAACCCTATTACTCTTAAATATGTCTCGACCGTAGGCTGAATCTTCTTTCTATCTTCTTTTTTTTTTCACTGTCGAAGGCTTTCAAATATACCTCATTTATGACCCAGCCATACTAATTAATATGACAGAAACCACAACAATGGATAAGTAAGACTCATGTGCTAATGACCAATATGAATACCAAGTTACTTATAGATATATATATATATATAATATCTTAAATTAAGTTATTAATAATTGTAATTTTATTTACACAGTATGACAAAAAGTGTCCTTTAAGATATGTGAGGGAAATAAGTTCTGGTAAATTTCTAATTAATATCTATATACCATTGCATTGCCTATTCTTTTGTATCCAAGATAATAGTGACGGGACCTTCATTTGTTAAACTACAGCTCATCATTGCGCCAAATTGACCATCTTGAACTTTATCATTGCCAAGATCGTTTCTTAGTAATTTCAGAAATGTATCATACAGTTCTTTTGCAATTGGACCTTTTTGAGCCATATGGAAATCAGGTTTGGTACCTTTTTTAGTCCTTGCAAGTAAAGTAAATTGCGAAACAGCTAATATTTCACCATTAACGTCCTTAATGTTTCTTTTCCATCCATACTCATTACCATCATCAAACATCCTTAAAGCTAGTACTTTCTTCGATAATTTCTCAACATCTTCCAAAGAATCTTCAGTAGAGATACCAACTAATAACATATATCCATGTTTAATGCTGATTCCAACAAATCCAAATTGCTTATTCGTTAGTAAACAGAGAGATCTATCAATATAACTCCTCAGCAAGTTAAGGTCAGTTCCGGTATTATAGATAATTCTTCATAGTACAATTATTATGTAATAGACACATACCTTGAAATTACTTTGGATTCCACCACAACTGATGCTTGGCTTACTTTCTGCAACACTATTTTCATCTTGAATGAAACCCTTTAAACTCCTGGATACCCCCTTTAAAAAACCTTTGCTATTATACCTTGATCCCTTCTTAGCTATATTATTAAATTGCGTTAAATTTTTTTGCATTTTAAACTAATGTTGTATCGTCAATAAAATTGAATGATCCATTATCATCAGAATAATTACATTTATTTTCATTATCCTCCCTAGATGTTTGTTTTGAAGTGTAAACAACAGTTTTCATTTTTGTTTGATTAAGTTTCTTGGTATTTTTCCTTAATTTTGCAATTAAGAATGGATTCAAGAATCTAACATCGTTATTGAGTTCTAAATCTTCATTAAAATTAGATTTCTCTTCAGAAGGTGAAGGCGAGGAAGATCTGTTTTCAACTCCATGATAACTATTTAATAGACAAATATCATCTTCGTGTAGGAAATTGTAATTCCAACAATTATCTTCAATAATTAAGATATTCTCATTCAATTCATCAATACCACCATGACCGTCTAATAAGTTATTTTTCGATTTATTAGTGGTCTGTAAATATTGTTCAACATTATCAATTACTAAACTGTTTATAGCAGTATCATCATTTAATGTATCCTCAGCTTGTATTGTCTCTTGTTTTATGCTTATCGTAGAGGTTTGGGGATCTAAACTATTCAGCATAACCAACTCTGGGTCATTTTGATAATGACTTCCTATAATCGAGGTTACTTTTGTCGAATTACTTGAGCTTCGATCCTTTACCTTTTTATATACCTTTGAATACTTAGAATTATAAAACTTGGTATCTTCTGCATTCTTGAAATGAATACTCAAATCATGATTTGATTCTGTTAAGTGTATTTTAATTCTTTTATTTAGAGCTTCTAGTATCTCTTTAAACATTGGTGTAACCTTTTCCGATTCATGCTGAATATTAAACTTTAGAAACCAAATATTAACTAATGGTAATGACATTAACTTAAATTGTTCATCTAACAAACTCTGGATATTACGAAATCTAATATCATTGGAGGTCACAATTACATTATTGATAGATATAAATTTGGAGACCAGTTCAGGGTTGGGTTTCACATGTTGATTAAATTTCGGTATCAGTATATCAGCTTTAGTGTAGTGATTAAGTTCAGCATTAAATTGACGAATATGAAATGACACTAATTTATACTTTGACTCAAAGAATAACTTGAAAGCAGTTTCAATTGTAACTTTTGGCCTAAATGTGTTGAGGACGCTTCTTCTAGTGATGTTTTTCCTTGAATCTATGGTCACTTTAGATATCCGGAATTGAATGTCTCTGTAAATTAATGATAGACCATTTACAATTTCTTGAACGTACCTTTCATTATTAATTACTTTCTGTTTAAGTTTCCCATTTTTTTTATTATCAACATTAACCTCAATTGATAAGGTGGTGCCTTGCTTGGGATTGGTTCTTTTCTTCTCAATCTTTAAAATCTTTTCATTTGAGAACTCAATTGCATTAGAAATTGGGTCATGAATATTTTTATAAACAAATTTAACATTATAAGTTCGAGAAGCCTTCGAAATGATCTTCAATCTTTTCTCAGACTTAATAGATTCTAGAATACTTCCATCTACATTATAATCCGTAGCATTTGCATCGTCTCTTATGGAGAGGTATAAATAGCCGCCTGTTTTTGAATCGATTTCAATATGAGCTTGGGTTATCCCTTCCTCAACAATACAGGATATATACTCTTGTAGAATTTGAATAGTGGTCATCATCTTTACTATTTTTATAAGCCTTATGGGCCTCTTTCTAAAATGAATTGAACCGAGTTAACCATTAAAACAAGCCCTTCATATAAGTAAGGCATCTTCGATTTTTCGAAAAGGTTATGTAAAATATTTAAGCCTTCAGATCAAGGATGAATAATACTCTCTCTACAAGTAATAGTGGAACTGGATAGAACATGGAATACTTTCTTCAATTGGTTAAGATTTTATGGATCAAGATAGATTAGAACTATGGTTATTTTTGTTTTGAAATTCATTTTTGTTTTGAATTATAAATATATACATAATAAAATATATATAGATATATATTTACAATTAGAAGGATTAAGAATCAATACCTTAGCGTATCGTTCAAAATAATCGTACATCTTTCATACGAGCTAAGGTCCAATTACTTGCATTTAAAGAGAATCAAACTACTTTTTAATATCATATAACGTTCAGTTTCAGTTTAAAAGTAACAGATTAAATAATAAAAACATACAAAATAAAAAATTTGAATTGATGTGAAGAATATGAAGTATACTAAACAGTCTCTGAAGAGTAGATCGATCTAAGCGTGGTCGACATCACCAGCGAAGATACCCTTTTCTCTTTGTTCGTCCCATTTTTCAATCCAATCTACTGGACATAGAGAGGAATAAGTTTTCCAGAATACTTTACATGGAGCAAAATCTTCACCTTTCAAATTGATACATTTGTGATAGTCAACATATGATTGCCAGCAATGCTTAGTTTGGTTTTGATTTGGAAATCTAGCATCAAATCCAACAGTGTGTAAAGCAGCTTCTTGTGTGTTTTCAGACATAGCTTTATATTTCTCAATTAGTTATTTTTTTTTTCTTTCACTTAGTGATCGAATTGGTTGCATAGAATTGAGACAACAACTATAAAACTAGCACCAACAATAGCTCCCAATCATAACAAGTACTCTTATATATTGCCATGTTTTCAATATTAACTTTGCAGTTTAACAGACTTCGTTACTATCATTACCATTAGATATCAACCTTTAGTTAAATTTTTCAGGGTTAATGAGAAAAATTAATATTCGCTTAGTATGAAAATAATTGGCTTGTGATCACATGAAACAGAATAATTGACAGTGTCATAAAGTAATGAATAATGGTTATTATTTATTAGATATCAAAATTTAATCATTATAACATTTCCATTGCATTTTCAACTAAGTTTGTATTATTTTCTTTATCTAAGTTCCGAAGGAATCTAATTAGTTGGAAGCAAATATCCCATGATTCGGTTGCCTTTTGTCTATCCACGCACTTTGATGCATCTGTCACTAATAGTTTGAGGATTTCATACATCAGTTCTTCATCTTTATAAACATATTCCAAACTATTTTCACTTACTTTTGAGTTTCCAGTTGCAACTGTTTGAGTTTCCCCCTTTAGATCATTAATAAACTCTTCTTGGTTATAATTTAAAAATACGAAAAAAAGTATACCTAGTGTTTTAGTTTCATTAGTCTTGATACATGCGGTCAGTAATTCACGAGGGGTTATATTTAGTTCTTGGAATAGTTTGTTCCAATATTTAGTCTCAATTTTTCTTAGACAATTACTAATTATCCTTAATAATGAACTATTGGCATTGTCATCATTTATTTCATCTTTTAAAGGTATACCGCTAAATTGCTTTATTAAATCAACGATTATATCTAGCTTGGCATTTTCTATTATTTTATATGACAGAATTTTCTCTAATGAAAATTCATAATGATGAAACTGCTGGTACTCTGAGTTAATATCTATAATATTAGCGTCGCCATTTAGTCTAGAATTAATCACAACATCCAAAAACAAACTATGCTTTATCTTGAAGAGCAACCTATCAGAACTTTTGGTGCAATAGATACCATGGGTTACTGCAATTTCTGGGGATACACATAAGGGATAAAAGTCATCATTAATTGGAAATTGAATATCTTCCTTATCGTTATTCCATAGGTTTTCTAATGAATAAGAGACAATTGAATTTTCCTTTATAAAATAAATATTGTCTTTTACTATGTCTAATATGCATTCGATGTTATTGGCAACAACGGTTTTTTGACAATTGTCTTTTTTGTTCCCAACAACTTTGTAGATCTTATTTTCACTAAATAATAAAAGACCATCTCTGAAATTTGTCACCCATTTCATGCATAGAATCATTCTAGTATCTTCAGGGTGAAACACCGCATGTGGATGGAATCTCTTTATAATATTAAAGCCAGATGGATGGACAGTCGATATTATATCAATGACAGAAATATGGTTGGCAAAGGCAAGTATAATTTCACCTGTCTTCATAAGTTGAGTAGTTAAAGCATCCGCTTCACCTGGTTTAACACCTTTTCTTTGAATTGGTTTATACCTGAATGTAGTATTAACGAAGAAATTAATCATTTTGAATTCTTTAGGTATTTCATATTCCCAAATCGAGTATTTTGAAATATCTTCATCATAATCTATATCTAAGGGAAATCTTAGACATATTAAATAATCACTGTGGTCATCTCTCCTAATATGACATATTAGGTAGTTATTTGATAACCATTGCATTTCAATTATAGTATCAACTGAAAATGTATACCATCTATCTGAGAAAAGGTTTTGAATCAATAGAATGTCTTTATTAGCGATATAAACTGCCATCAATTTCATATTATTTGTTACTCTTATTAGTGGACAATAATTATTCAAAGTTTTCGTCGGTAGTTTTGACAAGGGAATGATGTCATTCTTCAGATAACTATCTGAAGCTGCTGAAAATACAATAATATTATTCAATGTATCACCCATAATAACCGGTTTCATGCCCCTAAAATTAATTGATAATTGTGGGTATTCTTCCATAAAGCTCCATACTTGATAAGATCCATTGTCTGTTGTTAGTATCAATTTCATATCCATATAAATATGACCAGTGATCTTCGTCTCACTTAGAGCAAATTCATCTATATTGGTTGAATATATGATGTTACCAAATGTAGAGTATATATATAATTCATAATGGTCGGATATGATTAAAATACAAGTGTCGTTGATTTTCCCGCAATATTGTATTTTATTTCTTGCATTCCATTGAAAAGTTATATTCTCACTTGGAATATCATAGTATATCATATCACTTTGACTCTTTAACACTAGATGCTGATTTAAGGTAAAAGAATTATCAACAGTTTTTGAATCTAATGGTAATGATTTCTTAATTACTTTTTGCTTAACGTCAATTTCATTAAATTTATAATTCTGATTAGCTGTATCTTTTGAGAGTATAAATAATTGTTTTGATAATAATCTAAGTGAAATTGAATTAGGAACCAAAATGAAATCCATTCTAATCAATTTGAATTCATGCATGTAAAGGATATGTGCACCATCTTTTGAAAGCAAAATTAAATTATCATTAATATTGGGCTCACCATCGTAAACGATAGATTTGAAACCAA
Organism: Vanderwaltozyma polyspora DSM 70294; assembly: GCF_000150035.1. Taxonomy (NCBI): domain Eukaryota; kingdom Fungi; phylum Ascomycota; class Saccharomycetes; order Saccharomycetales; family Saccharomycetaceae; genus Vanderwaltozyma; species Vanderwaltozyma polyspora. The sequence goes on from NW_001834659.1 coordinate 54,878, forward strand.
GTGCTTCATGTATTTCAAATTCGAATTTTAAAATTATTCTTAATCTTAGTTCCACCCTTTTAATCGGAAGTTCTTCTAAAGTATTAGAATTAGAAGTTAGATATTGTAAAAGCCCTTTTTCCTTTTTAGTTGCATAACCATTTTGTATAACTTTGTTAGACTTATTTTTTTCAAAAACAATCAATGTATCATCATCAAAAGCATCATCTAATTGTTGATCAACAAAGTCAGATTCTCCTGACACATTATATACTGGAATCCCATATTCATGGTAGATTGAATTTTCAGTAGCACCTTTTAATATTTGATATGCCATAACAAAATTATTTTCAGTGATAATATATAATACATTTTTACCCCTATTAATTGGTAACAATTCAAGCAAATTGAATTGAGTACCTTTTGAATCATCCATGAATATTTCTGAATTACATAACAATTTATTCATACCAAATTCATTTATAGAATCAACACTTCTCTCATGACAAGCAACTAAAGCCAGTGGTTTAAAATTGTACACCAATAGTCTTGTCGAAGTTAACATAACCACTACATTGGCATGCTTCAACGGTAAAATCTGTAATATAGAATCATCATTAACTCCATCTGGCAATGCATTTTTTCTCTGTGGAATATGAGATAGTTGTGGTATACCTGTAGGCAATATATCCATATTTAATGCTAACAAACGTCAATGTGAATTTTCCTCCTTACACCAAATTAAGTTATTTCCAACACAAATATCTAGTACAATAATCAAACGAATCAATTGATAAATTGTTGTGATGATCATAAAAACTATTCCATCTATTCATCTATTCATCTTAAACCTTTATTTTAAATCAAATTTCGAAATTATTACCTTTAAATATTTTACCTTGATTGTTACAGAATAATCTCGTACAAGGGTGATGAAAAATTACACATAATAATAATAGTTAGCATAATACAATGAAGTGGAAGATATGTGACCTTTGAATGGAAGAGGTAAAGGTAAGATTTGATATGATTAAAAATATATATAATAATGCATTTATAAAGGTACTATACAATATCGAATCTGTGAATGATGAAAAAAGTGTCAAGGGGTTTCCTTTTTTATATATTTTATATTATTTTAGTTGAACAAATATTTTGTAATTTAAACACTGATAGTTTTCCAGATGTTTAGACCATCGGTACCTGTACTGACTAGACAACCAGGGATTTGTTTATGCCATTTAACGTCTTTGACTTCTTTTTGCCAATGGACAAACAATAATTGTGGAGGAATTTGTGCCAATTCTTTAGTTTCAGCAGTTTGTTGCTTAATTTCTTCATCATCTGCTTCGACAGATAAATCCCAAAGTGTTACTGTATTATCTTCAGAGGCAACTGCTACAATAGATTCATCAGTAGGATGGAAACTTATCGATGTAATAGCACCTTTATGGAAGTCATATTGTGCTACTGGTTGAGCATTTTCATTAGATGGTGAGAATTGTCTTAAATCCCAAACACCCCAAGTCCCATTATCATCACCACTTGCTAACAAGTATCCCATCTTTTCATTCCAACTAATAACGTTAACATCTGTATTGGATGCCTTTGTAGAAATAGCAGGCTTGTGCTTTTTAGATCTAGTATCCCAGACCCTAATATAACCGTCACAACCAGCAGTTGCAAAAACGGTAGCTTCAGTACGAGACCATTGGATATCCTCGATGGATTTGTTGTTGGAGACCGTGAATGGTTGTTTGTCAGTAACCCATTTTGAAGTATGTCTTTGGGTGAAATAAACTTGGCCGGAACAATCACCAGTTAATAGAGCACCAGATCTAATCAATGGAGACCAGTCTAGAGCATAACCTTCAACATTACCATGATTCCTTATGGTGTGGATTGGTCTTTTAGCAGTTTTTGGAATTTGGTAACCTGGGGTATCAAAAGCCCTTGATTGAGGAGCAATATCAAAGATATAAACTTCACCATTTTCACTCATGGTAGCGGTTAGAACCTCTTGACCAGATGAAGCAAATGGAGAAACACGCAATCTATTTGTAGTGTCTTTCAATGGAACGTTTTCATCTTCCAAAATTGGGTCGGATTCATTGTCACTATTATCCTCATCTTCTTCCTCTTCTTCATTTTCCTTAACTAAAGTCTTTGATAACTGAGATAATTTTAAAACCATCAATTCGTTATCTTTTTTCTTGGCAGCTTGTGTAGCTGTAGTCATTAAAATAGATTGTGGATAATTTCTACGTTCCGAACCGTAGGTATCAGGAATAATATCCAAAGTCATACAAGGCCAAGGTAAATTAACATTGTGCAACATTTCGTAAACGGTAGGGTCAGCTTCTAAGACCTCATCAGGACCCAACGGGCGTGAAATATTAGGCAAATATAATTGAGGACCGGTACTTTGTTGCTGATCTTGATCGTTTTCTTTATTTAATGCAGCTTCAGCTTGTTTTTGCTTTTTTTCAAAGTATTCTTTGGCATCTAAATTTTCATCATCTTCATCCATTTCATCATCAATTTCTATAATTTCACCATCAGTCTCATAGTCATCACTAAACTGACCATCATCTTCAACATCCATATTAACGTCTCCATTGTTTTTTACGTTAGATGGGCCGTTGCTATCACCCAATCTAGCAGATACAACTCTATCTTCACCAATTTCTTCAACTGTTCTCTTTGACATCTTTTGCTATCCTAAAACTACTCTCTTCGAATATCTTGAAGCTTCAATGTCTCTAACAAAGATAGAACCAATAGTATTCAATATCACAGATATATGAAGTATAAAATCAATATCAAATCTATTAATCAATCTGTTTTATGTTGTCATCATCATAACATTGTCTTAGCTCATCGCTGATTTTTTTTAAAAAAAATTTTTCAGTAGTTAATTTTTGGAAAGTTTGATCGATGTATGGCTTTTGGTACGGAGGTTTGTGAGAAACCTTGAATTTCTTTCTTCAGTAGCAGCTGATGAAAGATGGGAAGGGAAACTGCATGAGATTGAAAAAGTGTACCAATAGCTTGATTTGTAGTAACAGATCGATAGATTGATTAATTAATTTATTGATGGTTCGAATAATTATAAAGGGAAAGGGGACAAGGCCTTATGGCTATTGCCATTTCTCTCTATCACGAACCTTCAATACCATCATCATCCAGGATATCCTTATCTTCTAGATCATTTTTAGGTTTCTTCTTGGAATTCTTTTTGGCAATTTTTCTTTGTTTCTCCTCTTCAATCAATCTTTCTTTGTTCGATTCAATGTATTTTAAGAAATAATCACTATCTTTTGATTTTTTGGCATCATGTAAGATTTTCTCGACGTCATCATGCAGTTCGACTCTTGTCTTTTGCAACCTGTTAAGAACCTTATTGTCTCTTGCATAACATTCCACCCTCTTACAAGCCCTTGTAGATTTGAATGAAACCTCACCAGGCTTCATAAACTTGTTCTTTCTCAAATTGTGCCATGGCGTAGTGATAATAGCACATTGAGGTAACTTGTTACCTTGAATGGATTCCGATTTACACAATTGTAAACAGTCATTGACGACCTCTGTAGGAACATCTTCCAATGTTTTTTCAGAAGGTTGCAGTTTTAAATAAATATGTCCACTTGAATATTTGTCAGCATGAAACCAAAAATGATTCAATTCACGGTACCCATACTTAATTAACATATCGTTCTCAAATTTATCTTTACCTGTGACAATCTGATATGGAACAGAGTATTGGCTTGGTTGTGAACAATAAAAATAGACCATTTTTTCACAACTACCTCTTTTTTCTTTATCGAGTATTATATATATTATCTAAACCAATCTCAACGAATACACCTCACTACACTTCACACAATTCCTTGGTATTTATACCTGCAATCAATTGCATCTGTTATAGCAATATTGAACAAGCATCTTTCCACCTTATTACATGAATGTGCTTCTTATATAACAAACCAAAGCTCATCGAGATTTCGATTTCGAATTGATGATTTTTCCAAATTAAGAAAAGCGCGGGTTTATAAGAAGCTCTGAAAAAGCTCATCCGAAATTTTTGATGTCAAATATTTAACATACCAGAATACATTGGCGGCTAAATAAATTTATCAATTAATAGATTAATAGATTAACAAAGGGATATTATTGTCTATACAAGTGGCCAAATCTGGTATTTTATTGCAAGTGAAGACTAATTAAGCTTTATATTTTAATTTGGGTTTAGTGGGTTATCTTTTTTTTTTATGATGTTTTCTACAAAGATTAAGGTATATTCAAAATATATGGAGACAATATTAGCACCTAATGGTTTCCAGGGGCCTACCAGTGGTTTGGATATCAATAAATGGAAGCATTACCCTGGTAATGATAATGTAGCTTTTAGTTTGTTTGCTAAGGACAACTGCATCGTTGTTAAGCTCGTTTTGCAACATTCTTTTACCCTTGAAGAAATCTCTTTCCCAATCAATGATAGTACAAATACTATCCAATTCACTGAGATGGCTCCTGCACTCTCTGTAAAGTATCTTGGATTCCAAAATGAAAATAGGGTGATGAATAGGTTCCAGGTTGTGTTCAATACTGTTGAAGATTTTGAAAGGGTTTCATCCATTTTAAAATATCTTAAATGTGCAATTAAAATTGCAAAGACAACAGGGCAATACAAACCTATCGAAAGGCCTATTCAACAAATAATAAGCTCTAATTTAAACAATGAAGTTAGTTTAAACCAGGGGAGAACGGCTTGGGATAACAATGATACTCAATCAAATTTAAATCTATATAACAATAATGTCATGGGAAATAATTTAGATTTCCATTCAGAGAAAAGAAGAGACACAATTGGCATAATTGAAACACAATTACAAGACAGCCAGTATTTCAGTGAATATAGTGGAGAAAATATTGGAAATTATTTTGATAAAATGAATGTTAATTTGAATAATTCACCGGGTTCAATTAAGGCCTTTGCAACCAATAACACTACTATTGACAAGAAAAATCTACTAGCTAAATATAGTGGAGCTGAAATAGATTACAGTTTGAACAATGCCACCACTGGTATTTATAGAAAGAAACCATTATTACAAGAGAACAATAGTCCTTCCCAAGAAAACAATATGACACTGGCACATGCAAAATCCCAGACAGCAAAGTCAGCCAGCAATATAGAAATAGATAATTCCCAAGTTTCAAATAAATTAGATAGGGATATCTTATTGGAAGGTTCAAATAAAGCAATGCTTAATAGTACTTATAATTTTAAAATATCAGAAGATAGAGGTATCACAAAAGATTATAACAAGACTACAAGTGCTAATGAAAAAAATGTTGTCAAAAATTGCCCTGACAATGAGTCTGGAAACTCAGATAATATACTTCAAAATAATCTAGATAAGGAAAATATTCAAAAGGGGATAGATGAAATCGATTCTAGTTATTTGGATAATAGCAAAACATCTACAAACTTACCGATTGAACAGAAGGGAGCAGCACTAAGAGACATACGTATTTCAAAGGTTTTGATTAAGAGAAAGCTTGGCGATGAGAAGTTCAATAGATGGGTACGTAAAGATATTTTTTTTGAAATTACAGTGTATTTTTACTAACATTTATTATATTAATTTATATTGATATGGAAAATAATTAAAATAGGTTGATAAAGTTGAACGTGTTTTGAAGGAATTAACTAATGAAGATAACTAATCTTCATTTATAATAACAATGCACCAAAAGCTCCAAAGACTAATGGAAATACGAAATGCATTTGGTTAGCACCGTTATGAGAAGTATAAACCGATTGGGAGCTACTGGTTGAGGAATTCTTAGAGATAGATGCTGAAGATGATTGTATATTAGATGTCATATATGATGTCTCAATTGTAGATTTTGAAGAAATGGTAGTACTCGAAGAATTATGCTTAGAAGATCCAAGAGCAGAAGAAATAGAATGGTCAGATTCAAATATAGTTGAAGTTGGGTAGTATAACGAGCTACTTGGAGAAGATTCTGATGTCGTGGTGCTTGATTGGGTATTTGTCAAAGAATCTACAGTAGCAGCAGTCAAAAAAAGTTCTGGCAAATAAAAGGTTGTTACTGAACCTTCACTCAGTAATGTCGAATACCAAGGGAATTTGGTAATAAATGTATTGAATTCTGTAAACGGAAAAGTGGCTGCTATGTCAGATTGCAAATTCAGATCTTCTGGCTCAGTGGCAAGATGATAATAGTAATTGGCAAGGCCTTGAGGCAATTGCATATCGTTATCCTGCATATATGATGTGTAATCCGCCATTCTTGTATTGAAATCATTAATAAATGCATATACAAATCCTACATCTTCAGCAGCAGCTTGGCTTCTAATAGACAAATCGGTCACTGTGTTCGCCTTTGCCTTAACAATGGCATTCATTGTGACATCGCTACTCAATGCAACTGGTAAAATACTGGCAAGTATAGGAATGGAATTAATTAACTTCATTTTGATATTGAAAATAGTGGGCTTATTATGCTTGAAACTGTTGCTTTTTATGTCATCTATTTGATGATAGATAAATAAATTACAATTGGCAATCGATAATATTTTAATTTCCAAAGATCTTATGGCTCCCTTTTATATAATATTTGTTTTGCTGTTTTAGAGAAAGGAAGACATTTCCATCGAGATAAACTAATTACATTAATATTGGATTAATTTGAGGTACATCTATATTGCCATCATGGCGGCTTATTCATATAAATGATCTAGTTATATTTCCTATTTGGGTTTTCAATAGGAAGAAAGCTCGGTCGTAATTGAAATATTGGCATTCAGAAACCGTCGTAGAAGCAACAGTTGAAACAAAAAATATCAAGTATATTACTTTCCTTCAAATGGTAAAACCTCATAAGAATAAGTATTCATCCAATTCAAAATAATATGGTTGTTAATATAAATCAATATGCTTAGTGTTATAATGATGTTGTTCTATTTTTATGGGGAGGGGAGGTTAATTAAAATTTGTGTAAAACACCAAATTAGGAAATAATTTTGGAACATTGTCTATCAGGTTTCAAATCATCAAAGCAATAAAAAATAAGGTTTTAAGATAGTTAATTGGTATACCCAAATAGGTATGGTAACTACAAAGTAGAACTTCAGAAATAATATAGGTCTCCCATTTTAAAGAAATTGAAAAATATGATCTTAAACAAAAAAGGAAAAAAATAATTAATTATAACCTTCAAGATTATAGATATCAATTGCATGTACGATTACCATTTTAATTATACTCAACTACTAAATCATCTGAATTTTGTATATACGGTTAACGTGTTAAATATATCTCAATTCAATATTACTAGATTATGGTTTACGAATTCACTTTCAATGTTCATTAGGTCATTCTATTATCGATAACCTTCTAATTACTTAGGGTCTTGATCCAATTGAAATATAATCTCGTATATGGATCTACTATTTTCAAGCATTATCAACAGTATGCTACTAATAATAATAAAGACGTGAAATATGCCAATATACATCTAATTAATATAATTAAAATAGGTTAGTTAAAAAGTTGAATGATATTGGACTTCAAAAACAAATATCATCATAGAATCAATACGTTCGATACGATTAGATAATAGGAATCATTATTTCTTATCGTTACTGTGTCACTTCTAAATTAAGAGTCGATGGATACAAATACAACAATGTACGGTAATCTTTCAGGTTTTCATTCATTCACTAATAAGTAAGTTTTTCTACTTAGATTCCTTGTCCCGTGATATTTTCTGAGTCTCGAAAAAAAAAATTAATTAAGAATGAATTGGCTTTGAATTCGAAGCTTTACTCAAGACAATTGATTAATGTTAATTCCACTAGGAACAATTGTAGCTGGCCTTTCTGAGTTCCGTTCTTTCAATATTGCTCAAATTAGTAATGTAAAAGTTCTTTTTCGTTTAATATTGAAATTCCTTTGCCTCAGATTTAGGATATTCATCGCATATTGAAGTTAAATATTTTAAATGTTTAAAAGAAATCGAAATATTTAGATCATTACAGTGTGGTGGTCAAATCATTGAGATAGATTTAACAACTTCTTCAAAATTGCTAATATCAACAAACTATTATCAAGGTTACTTTTTAGGATAGGTTACTATATTCCAAAAAGAAATTGCAATGGGTTTTGCTAATACGTATTTTGAATATGAAACTAAGATTATTGCATGGTTGGGTACACTTCCATATGTACATCAATTCATCCATGATCCAATAAGTGGTAGAATAACATTTTTCCTGATCGTTGTTGGTACCATGGCATTCATCAATGAATTGTACATTACCATTGAAATGAGTTTCTTGCAAAAGGAAACATATGAAGAATTAGAGAAAGGTCATATTGATGAGAGTTTAAAATTACACAGGATGATTGTTCAAGATGACTTTCATAGCAAAGAATATATGGATGACAAAAGTGGTATTATCATTGAGGAATTTGAGGAAAGAGAAAAGTTTTTTGCCAAGCCAGTGCATGTTGCTCATGTTTATGTCATATGTGATGTTCTTCAGAATAACGAAAACGTATTGACAAAACCATTCAAGTTCCATTTAGAATTTTCACCAGAAGAATTCGAGAATGAGAAGAGACAAGAATTTGGCTGTAATCTTCGTGTGCTAAGAACCAAACTTTATCATTTATTTAAAGATACGGAGCTATATCATGAATTGAACGAGGGCAATAAGTATGATTTCACAGTTTCTCAAAGCATTAACATTTACAATACTGTTGATGATTTGTTGCCAACTTCCATCGATGATATTCAATTATGTTTCTTAAAGATCCAAACAGGTGATCAAATAAAATGTGAATTTTTACTTGAAAATTAATAAGTTAATATTTGAGATAGATATACTATAATAGATTCACAACAAGCATTTTTTAAGATAAACTTTGAGCATGTTGAATATGTATTTGGGTCATGATATTTACAAAATGATTTTTTTTATTCTACTTAATTAAAATAAAAAAAACATATTATATGCTACTTTCTATACTAGGTACACCAATATAACTCTGATGCAATTCATTTTCACACCAAATCCATAACTTCAGTAACTGTATTAATTTTGCTTCGTATTGTATTTCTGAAATATTGTAATCTCTTGATTTAATATCAGAGTATTGATTTCTGATCAACTCTGACGTCTTGCCCCAATGTTCAGTACTTTCAATTTCTGAATTTAAGTAACTCGAAGGTTTATCAACATTTTTAGATAGCTTTTCAGTTGTGATTTGAAACTTTGAGCTTTCTTTTGACCTTACGCTTAACATTTCGTGATGTTTTGATAATTCACTATTTAGTATCGATGAATCCTTAGAGACTAATAAATCTGGGAATCTTAATAGAGTTTCATCTCTTTTCACAATCGAAGGATGTATATGCTTTAACAATCTTCGATTTACGATATCAGCTAATTTTGATCTCAATGATAAGGAATAATAATCGTTTAAAACTTTTGGGAGTTTCATATTATTCGACTTTGTTTCATTCATTGGAAATAAAAGAAGGGTCATCACGAGTTCTAAATCTTTCATGTATTCTTCATTTGATGAAGCCTTTAAAGCTAATTTATTTTGAGCATATTCAATTAAATCTAGGATGAAATCCTTGTTGTTACTTTCAGTTGAATCTGTTTGGTTATTTTTCAACTTATTATTATGATTTCTTATCATTTCGATTAGATTCAAAAGCAATAGCTTGAAATGAAGGTCATCCTCAGAATTTTTATTCTTTTCGTCTATTGTAATGAAACTTTTAGTAGAATTTGCAACATTCTTGGGCTCCAACACTTCGATACCAAATAATTCATTAATTTTTTCAATTGCCAATGATATTTCACCTAACTTTATCAATTTCTTAATCCTCGAACGTTCTTTAATCTTATATAATTCAGTGAAGTCTTTAATATCTTTATTGTTTTTAATGTAACCTAGCTCTTTTGCCATTCTTATCGAAGATTCTTCATAAGCCATGCAAATAAAATAGTTCAACAAAAGCTTTGGAACAGAAGGTTCACTAAAGGTAGACTTTGTTGAAAGACCATTCTCATAGATGTAATGTGAGTTAATGTTTGAATTGTTCAAGTAATTGTACTTTAACGAACATTTATTAACAATTTCATCCCACTCATCTTTAGTGTAGGATTGCTTATAGTAGTTTCTTGTATCTGAATTTTTTAAAGTAGGTGCCATTTTGCAACCTTTAGCCAATAGAATGATAAAGGAACAGGTCAGTACAATCACTCACACTCTTACTTCCACTTCTACTCCCACTTACCAAAATAAACAACAATCCGGTTTTGGCAATAGAGTAACAACTTGATAATATCGATTAAAATAACTTCGAAATCCTTTAACTTTCTTAAACTTTAAGTACTAAAAAGCTGAAATTTAAGATATAGTTGCCAAAAACAAGCAGAGTTTGTCTATAAACTCACCGAATTTAAGGGTAAAAACAAGATAAAAATAAAGAAAGATCACTATTTCCAATACAAGAGAACCGAACAAAACAGAAATAGTAATGAAATGTTAATTAATAACCCTTCCTTCAACTGAGAGGGGTAGGGCCGATAGAGAGAGAGGGAGATAGTTAAAAAATCTAAATATATACCAAACCTATGGTCTAAAGAACCTACAACGTTACTGACTTGACTTAAAACAAGACAATTCAAGACATTTCCAACACGAAAGAACATGAACTAACTAACCTCTAACATTTTCCCAGAAACAGCAAATTCTATACGATATGATTCTTTGGTATCCATTCAATCTCGAAACCACGACAAACAAGAACTTATCAAGGGGGGGGGGTCTGAATCGAAGAACTAGTTAGGTCAAAAATGTATTGATTACATCTTCTATAAGCAAGGAGCAATCAAATTGCATTCAAATAAAAGGTTTCCCTTAACAGACAACAAGACAATAAACAACAAGACATTTTATTCTCTGTGAATAGTTGTTCGAATTCGAATTGGGGGAACTATAACAAGGACAAGGAATACAGCAATCCCAGCCTCTTCACTAGCTACCTGATTAATGCATAACAGATGATAACAATACAAACTGATCCGTAATCAACTGAATAAAATAGAAGAAAGCAAAGAAATTAAAGCTTAGTTTTTATTTTAAACTTTAAAAGTTGCCTCTGCTACTGCCGTTGCTGCTTTTGTTCTAAATTGAGAACTTGTCGAATCTAATCTAATCTAATCTAATGTGCTAGCTACGTTAGAACCATTTACGTTTCAATAAAGAAGAATATTAACACAACAACAACACTCTAGTTTACGTCTGTCTATCGGTTTCATGAGAATTAATTAGTATGAGCTGTAATTTTAGGAAAAAAAAATAACCAAAACCAATAACATCGACATAATAATAAAGGTCATGTTAGTGTAGGAACATTTTTTTTAATCGGATTATTGTTTTAATAATAGAATTGATAGGTAACTGCAGTTTATTCGATGCAATTTCCTATAAAACAATAGTACGGAAAATGAAATCCATCAAAAATTGTTGAAGAACAACAAGGACAAGAGCAAGAACAAAGAAAGACCAACAAGAAAAAGGAAATTTTTTTTCTTTCACTTTCCTACCTTTTCTTCCAAGTTTCTCTTAAGCTTCTTCGAACGTTATTTTTGAGAACGTCAGAGAGAGAGAAGAAATAAAATTTGATATGTTTTAAGAAAAGTAGACATTCTCTAATGGATGTAGGAGGCAATTCATTTAGATTAGAATTTTAATTGCAAAAATAGCAAAAAAAAATAAATTAATAATAATAATCGAAAAATATTAACGAAGCCTCCCCTCTCCCTCCTCTCTAAGGCCAGAGCAATAATGGGATTTCTAGAGAGTGAAATGATGATGATGATGGTGGTGGTGGTGGTGATGACGATACTCTGTAAGAGTGATTTCAATAGTTTTACGTGAAATCAAGTTCGATGTCAGAGGACAATTAAGCGGGTTGTTTTTAAATTATGTAGGTATGTGGGTGTAATGTGATATGACCCATTGTCAATATCGAATATTAGAAATAATTCCGGTCAAGATAGGTTATGTATGGTTTAATAACAAGGTTCTGGTCGAGTTTTGAGGTTCGACTATTGTTGCTATAATTAAGTATGCATTGGCTTAAGAGATACGCGAATACATACATACAGACAATAGTTATATGTGTATGTTCCGATAATTGTTTCTTGTTTCTTTCTAGCTTCTCCAAAAATACTAGTTCTATGGTTAGCAATGATGTCACACCTGTTAATTCAACGACATTGCTTACAGAGCAATAATTCTTTTTATTATTATTAGCCATAGTACGAATTGGAAATGATAATTATAGTTACCAGTTGCTATCAGCAAAGGAGAAGAGTGTTCTATGATACTGTTTATGTATGGTGGTACTCAATGTTGTGAATACTGAAAAACAGGAAGATACTAAACAGCAATATAGTGTTTGTAATATTAAGGGACGGAATGAATCTCGTAGTAAAGCTGATGCATAATCGATGCTAGGGACAATGTTAATCGCAAAATATCGAATCTTTTTTATATTTTGCAATAAACATATCAGAATTATACATAAATAGAAGTTTTAAATCATTTTCCAAGGAAGTTCTAAAAATTAAATAGAACCTAAAAATTCCTATTTTGCCATTCTAAAATAGGATATTTTTCCTACTATGAACTATTAATATTGGCTATTATCAGATTTATTGTTAGTAGTATAAGTATTTTGTGAGTTACAAGAAATCATATAAATATATAGATATAGATATCTCTGGTTATATTTATATAGATTTATTTTTAGTGTCACTCAATAATCTCGTGAAGGTAATTAGTGGTAAGACATAGATTTGTGGGGTGTGTGAGAAACAAGATAAGAATTAAACAATCCATTTAATAGAGTATTTCAGGGATATAGATAACGATTATTGTTTGGATTATAAAGAGAAGAATCAGAAACAGGCAAAAACACAGGTACAGAGATAGGAAAAAAGAAATTTAAACAACGGTAGCCAGTAAGAATACAATATAAGCAAGATAAAATAATCGTTTGACTAAAGCTAACGACATTTAGATATATTCAAATAAGGACAGTTAAATATTCGAATAATTTAGTTGTGTGTTCAAGGCTAGTTTTATTACAGAATGTCGATATCTCAGATAGCGTCATCAAATTTCAAGACAAACTCCAATGTACAACACTACATGACGACAGAAGGTAGTGGTAACAACAATGATAACGTTAATGGTTCAAACAACCACGGTGTACCAAATACCACAGGTGGTGGTGCCGGTGGAATTGGTGGAGGACAAGGCAAATATCTTATGAGCAATGAAGTTCCAAGAAACTTTGACAGCCGTGGACCAAGTTTAGATAGTGGTAGCACTGAACGTAGCCAACCTGGAGGTAATTACCAATTATGGGTTCCTGGTGGCGGTAAGAACGTACTACCAATAGTAGGACAAAGAAGAAGTTCATTGGACTCGCTGATGAAAGCAGCAGAGACTATTGAAAATAGAGAGATTCGTCAATTTGATCAAGCAAGTGACAAAGAATTGAATGAAATATATATCAATAAGATGGTATCGTTACTTGAGAATAATGATAGTATAGAACGTGAGATTAATAGTTGGCCATTGGTCAGTTTGATCAAGACATGTGCGACACCGTCGTCGGGCAGTGTTAATACGAAATTTTTCAACGACTCAGAGAAAGAATTATTCATTGATAGTATAGATTATGAACAAATCAAGAATTTATACAATTCAGTCAATGAAACGCGTCGAATTGTTGAAGATATAATACAATTAAAGAAAATCAAATCCAAAGCCAACGAATTGTATAGGCTACCAGGAGTTGAACATGTTCTACAAGGGGCCAATGCGACAAAGACAGTATTGCCCTCAATAGGGTCGTTAACACAAATTCATGAATATTCACCACGTACTGCAGCGGTTGCACCAGGCAGTAGCATACTTGGTGTCAATGCAGGTGCGGTAGGAGAGAGTCCACCACCTCCACCACCAGTTCCACCACCATTCATACGTTCCAGTATTACTGGCGGAGGTACTGGCAGTGGTACTGGGAGTGGTAGTGGTAACAACATTTATAAGTTGAATTCAGTTAAAAGAGTTGAAAAACCGTTATTGAGGTCACCATCGTCGTCCAGTAGGAGCAGAAGCAGCACTGGAGGAGCAGCGGCAGAAACTGTTGATAATCGAGTATCTCAAGAGTTACTGCTTGCGGAAAGTATTCGAAAGACAGAAAGCTATCAGATGTCGTGTGTTCATTGTAAAGAACAAGACACACCTGAATGGAGACGAGGTCCGTATGGGAACAGAACGTTATGCAATGCGTGTGGTCTATTCTATCGTAAACTAATTAAGAAATTTGGCAATAAACAAGCGAATTTATTGATGAGGTATCGTCGAGAAATATGTCCACAAGATCGTAGAGTTCCAAGCAATGTCAGTGACATTCCCAACGAAGTGATTGACAAGTTTGATCAAGATGAACAATTAGACGCAGATTACAACACAATTGTTTAGCTGTAACCGAAAGCCAAAATAAAAAAACAACAACAACAACAACACAGGAGAATAGTATCAGTGCTTGTACTAATACTTGTATTATTACTGTATTATTAATATTAATATTATATATAAGTCGATTAAGTTGAGCTTGAAGCAAAAGGTAAGGTAAGGTAAGGTAATATAAGCAAAGCGGACGGGTAGAATTTCAATGTAATGAAAAGGTAACAATTGAAAAAAAAAATGAAATAAAATAAAATAAAAGGCATGGAACCAAAGGAAGGCTCAAGAAATACAGGACAACTTGAGTGATGGGTGGATCTATGTTAATGTAAAAGGATGTTTATTTAATAAAATTGTATATTTTTTTTTTGTATGTAACAATAAGAGGATAGTGACAAAAGAGTATATTTTTATATTTATATTTATATTTATATATATTGTTGTGATTTATTTCTTGAGTAAGAGCCATCTATCGGAGAGTGTGTGGATAGATATAGGTAGAAGCAAAAGATATAGATATAGATATAGTTCTACACGTTACGATGGGGTTGCTTAGTATAATCAGGAAACAACAGATTCGAGATCAAGAGATAAGAGTGTTAGTGCTTGGATTAGATAATGCAGGGAAGTCTACCATAGTTTCCCAGCTGATGAGAGGTGGTGGTAACCCAAACCAAGAGGTAGATATATGTTGTGCCCCGACGATTGGATTTGAGATCAACAGTGTTAAAATAAATGGTAAACTGATCAATATATGGGATGTTGGTGGTCAGGATACGTTGAGACCATATTGGGATAACTACTTCATTGGTGGTGGAGGAGGAGGTCGCCAGATGTTAGTTTGGTGTGTAGACGTATCTGCGGTGGGCCGGGTAAGACTTCGGGAGAGCATCGATGAGCTGAAGAAGCTGGTGGATGCGATCACTAATGACGACAGTGCAGGTGATGAAAACGGTTGCAGGGTGCTTGTCGTAGGCAACAAGGTCGATTTGTGCGAGGACGATCCTGGGGTCGTTGAGCGTGAGTTGGAGCACACATTGTGTACCGAGATTGGCACCAGCTGTGGAGACGGACCAGCCCCAACAGCACCAGCAACAGCAACTGCAACACAACTGGAGATGAAAGTGGTCACTGTGAGTGGTATCACTGGATACGGAATATCCCGACTAGAAGCCGAGATAGCAGGGTAACACATACACATCCCATTTTCCCTTTTCGCTTTCCCCCAGGATACAGTCTACACCTCTACACCACGCCACACCACAGAAACTAGACACCCCACCCGACCGGAGTCATCTTCTTGTGAGTGTCTCGTTCTCGCACTCGTACTCGTTCTGGTTCCGTCTGTCCGTTGTTGGCTGCTCCTCTCCGTGGTGGTCGCCTCCTCTTTGGAGTCTCTCCCAAATGTGGAAGAGTGGTGACTATTCACCATTTCACCATTTCACCATTTCACCAGCACAGCACCTATTGTTTTCTGGCTCATATCCGAATGCTATCCCTCTAATTGGATCAACTCTCAACTGAACCGAACTTAACTTAACTGAACTCAACTTCCGAGCCCATTCCATCCCATCCCATCCCATCCCATTTCTCTCTTTCCTTCCCTATCCCTTATTCAATTCAATTCGATTCAATTCATTTCGATTCGAACAAGAACAAGAACAAGAACTGATTCGAAACATCTCGAAACTATATAAATGATAAGGTTATGGTCAGTTCATTGTCTTACTCTCCAGTTCATGGGACACCTGGTTTCCCAACTTAGGATCTAGTTCTTGTTCTATTTTATTTGCTTCCTGAACTGGTATATCTGTATTGCACCTTCAGTTGTTGAAATTGTGCAATTCAAGTATAGTCCAAAATGGTAAAAGTCTGTGTTTTAGGTGCCTCGGGTGGTATTGGCCAACCATTGTCCCTTCTGTTAAAGTTGAATCCATATGTTTCCGATCTAGCTCTGTATGATATCAGTGATATCACCGCTGGTGTAGCTAAAGATTTGTCTCATATCAACACTAACTCCGATTCCGAAGGTTATAACAAGGATGAAGATTTTAAAAACTTGTTGGAAGGTTCTGAATTGGTCATCGTCACTGCTGGTATTCCA
Source organism: Vanderwaltozyma polyspora DSM 70294 (assembly GCF_000150035.1). Taxonomy (NCBI): domain Eukaryota; kingdom Fungi; phylum Ascomycota; class Saccharomycetes; order Saccharomycetales; family Saccharomycetaceae; genus Vanderwaltozyma; species Vanderwaltozyma polyspora. The sequence goes on from NW_001834659.1 coordinate 71,567, forward strand.
AGAAAACCAGGTATGACAAGAGACGATTTGTTTAAGATCAATGCAAAGATTATTCAAAATTTGACTGTAAAGTATGCTAAATTTGCTCCAGTCCATTGTAAGCTGTTGATCATCTCTAACCCAGTCAACTCTTTGATCCCTGTAGTTATCGAGACTTTGAAGATTAACGGTAGATTGAACCCTTCACAGGTATTCGGTATTACAATGCTGGACATCATAAGATCGCAAACTTTCTTGAACGATTTATTGAACGATAAGAAATTGAGAAGTGGTTCGATCACTTCTAAACAGTTTGACAAGACATTGAATTTGAACAATATCAACGTCATTGGTGGCCATTCTGCGCCAACAATGGTGCCAATATTAACGAACAAGAATTTAATCCATCAACAAGACGAGATCGATGCTCTTTACAAGAAAATCAAGTTTGGTGGTGATGAAATAGTGAAGGCTAAGAACGGTAAAGGTTCAGCCACTTTATCCATGGCATATGCTGGGTATTTCTTTGCCAACGAGATCTTGAAGAAGATCAACTGTAAAGGCGTCAATTTAAACGATTGCACTCCTGTTAATTTGCCAAGTTTTGTATACTTACCAAACTTACCAAATGGTAAATTGTTGCAAGCGTTATTGAATGATTATTCTGGTATTCACGATTTGAATTTAGAATATTTCAGTGTTCCAGTAGTGATAAACCCACACACAGGTAACATCAAGTCGTTAGATATTTCGATATTACAAAATAGGAATGCGTTGAGTGAATCTGAATTGAAGGATATCAAAGCAGCATGTGTCAATTTAGCTAAGGATATCAAGACGGGCGAAGATTTTGTGAAGAAGAACTACAAGTTATGATTTATGACAGGCAATTCATGTCACTTTTTACTATTTTATGTCACTAATGTATATAACTTTATAATTTAGATTAGATTAGATTAGATTAGACTAAATGAAATTAAGTCAAGTATATAATGTACACAAGATGATACTTTCACTAATCCAATCATCCGAACCCAATCCAACTATTTATAACCCGCTAAACTCAATAACTCACCAGCTCTTAATTCATCCATCCATTAGTTCATTATGTGCTAAAAGAAAGAAGGTCCCTCCCTCTCCCCTTCCCCTTCACAGTTTAACGAGAAAACGGCAAATTTCAGAAAAAAAAAAAATTCAGAAAAATTCGTTTGACGAATAAACCAACCAATAAATAAACCCACTGCCCACTACACCTTCACCTTCACATAAGGCTTTGAATTTATTTAGTTTAGTTTAGTTCAAGTTGATATTTGATATTTGTTTTTTTGTTTTTGGTTTGATCTAAAGGTCAGACTTGTATATTTTATATTTTATATTTTATAATTCGTATTTGGTGTGTGGTTTGTATTCCTATTGAATATAACGTTCTCATTTCCTCGTATTATTATTCCCCCCACCACCCCCCTACAACTACTATATATCTAACAGTAACATCCCCCCCTCCCCCTCCTTCCAAAGTTGAAAAATTGTTTTAAAGTTATTACCCAACTCAAGCAAGGCGAATCTATCTCAAAGTTATAAGTTTCATCCAAGTGTGTTCCCGTGTATAACCTTTGTTTCGTTTGCTAAGTTAACTTAAGTTGAGTTCACATTTCACTTCACTTCACTTCATTTCATTTGGCCTTCCAGTTGCCATTTTGTTTTACTATTTTAAAATCTGTATTTTTGAAAATTGTTTAAACTGGAGCCTACTATCTGCCATCCTTTAACAGAAAATAACATACATTTTAACTTATACCTCTCTGTGTTGTGCTGTGCTGTGTTGTGTTGTGTTATTTTTTAGAGTTTTAGAGTTTTTAGTTATCAAAGTTTAGTTAAACTCTTTGTTTGAGCCTTTCCCCGTTCTCAGTTGTGATTTCACTCTCTACTATTTGGAAAGAAGAAAATACAAACACACAACTGTCATTTTGTGGATCTGTGTGTGTGTGTATATCGAAGTTGGATTTTTTTTAAAACAATTGATTAATCACCCATCATACTTTACTATCCCATCCGACTCACGAGAAACTGATAACTCATTTTTTATCATTATTCTGGGTTCCCATATATTCTGATCCCTATCCTAACCCTTTCAACTTTTTATCACTATTTATTACTTATCATTATAACTACTTGTACTATGAATGCATCCCAAGATAACGTGGCTATTGTAAATAAACAGGTCTATACTGGCCATCCTGTTGACTCAAAGGAAGACCTGATCGCCATCTCCTACCCAACTACAGAGGTAATAGGACATGGGTCATTCGGTGTCGTCTTCACAACAACTATAATAGAAACAAATGAATTGGTCGCTATTAAAAAAGTTTTGCAAGATAAAAGATTCAAAAATAGAGAATTGGAAATAATGAAATTATTGAAACATAAAAATATCATAGATTTAAAATACTATTTTTATGAAAAAGATTCTCATAATGAAATTTACTTAAATTTAATCATAGATTATATGCCTCAATCGTTATACCAAAGATTGAGACATTTCGTGCATCGAAGATCACCAATGCCAAGATTCGAAATCAAATGCTACATGTATCAGCTCTTCAAAGCATTGAACTATTTGCATGATAGTGCCAACGTTTGTCATAGAGATATCAAACCACAGAATTTACTAGTCAATCCAGATCTGTTGGAACTGAAACTATGTGATTTCGGTAGTGCAAAACAGTTAAATCCAAGCGAACCAAACGTTTCATATATCTGCTCAAGATATTATAGAGCTCCTGAATTAATCTTTGGTGCAACTAATTATACAAACCAAATTGACATCTGGTCAACTGGTTGTGTAATGGCAGAGTTATTATTAGGTCAACCAATGTTTCCCGGTGAAAGTGGTATCGATCAATTAGTAGAAATTATTAAAATTTTAGGTACTCCTACAAAACAAGAAATTTGTTCGATGAATTCTAATTATATGGAACACAAGTTCCCACAGATTAAACCAATCCCATTGTTTAACGTTTTCAAAAAGGAAGATGAACTAACTGTAAATCTATTATCTGACGTTCTAAAATATGATCCAATGGAAAGATTTAATTCATTACAATGTTTATGTCATAGTTATTTTGATGAATTAAGAGTAATTAGTCAAAATCAAAATTTCGACAACAGTAATAATCAATTAAACTTGGAACAACAGAATGTTGATGTTAATTTAATAATTAAGAATTTGAATTTGCTAGATTTCAATTTAAATGAAGAATTGGGTCATCTAAGTCATGATCAACTAGAAGCTGTAAAAGGAAAATTACTACCAAATATTTATGAAAGTTAATGCTAAAATACAATCCCCCCACTCATCCATTAATGTCTCAAAAAAATCATTCCCATCCCCACAAACACGCACATACTCCATATTAATCCAAATGTTCGAAATCTGTTAATATTACAATTTACCTTTTAATCTTTATTTTTTTTAATCATCATCTTTATATGTTTATTCGAACATCATGAATGTCACGTTATTATATGTCTATTATATCTAAGTTTTTTTTTCTTCTTCTTCTTCTTCTTTCTCTTCTTCTTCTTCTTCTTCTTCTTCTTAATATTATTTCTATTATTTTATTATTGTTGTTATTAAGTTTACTAATACCGGTATTCCTATGGTTTGAATGCTCGATTCCAAGAACTGATCTCAATTGATATTAACTTGTCCCATACATCTGAAATAAACGAGTACGGTCAAGCACGCTACAAAGAAACCGTCAAACAAAGCAATGAGAAAGAAGAACCATCCCAAGAAACAAATACTTCCAAATCAATAACACCAATGGATTGAACATGACTGTCATTGCTAGCTGGTTCGCCAGCAAAAAGGGAATACGACAGAAGAGGAAGAACGACCCTACTCAACCAATCAATGCAAATAATATAAAATATTTCAACCATCTATAATCAAAGTAAATAATCTCTATAGCATATTGAATCTAATTCACAACACTTTAAAAGTATCCTTATCTTTACCATTACCTTGGCCATTACCTTGACCATTACCTTGACCTTTACTGTCATCACCAATAACCGTTACATTACATTACGTAACGTAACGTTGCTGGTGATGTCCAAAGGGAAAAATCGAAATTAAAGATAAAAATTAAAAGGGGCACTTTTAAAGGAAAGGAAAGGAAAGTATCCCCAAGAGACAGACACATTTATAAAAAGGTAACTGAAGTTTTAATTAGTTTTAATCTATTATTTTACTCGTTTTTAGAATTTATTGATGTTGATGTTGAAATAGATTTTTATAAAGATTTAATTATAAATTGTAAACAAGGTTGTTGTTGTTTTTTTGGTTTAATATTACCGTTTGAGTTTGTACCTCTAAGGAATAATCAATCCAGTGTTAGATTTGTATGAATTAGCGCATTCTATACAGGGTTCGAAGTTCTAGGTTAGAAAGATAATTAAAAGTTGGTCGGTAAAAGATTTTTATTGGTTTCAGTTAACTTCTGTTTTTTTTTCTTCGTTTTATTTTAATTTAATTTTAGTCATATTGGGATTTCATTTCAATCATGGGTAATGTTCCTACAAAGTTAGAGGAACCTCAGAATCCTTCTTCTCGTTTGAAAAGTAGTTCTTTTAGTAACTCCGTAAGTGGAAATTCAGATATTACAGATTCTCCAGGCTCTGGTAACGGAAGGTCATCTTCCCAGACTAAACTGAATAATGCTAGATCGAAAAAGAAGAATGCGTCATTAAGCAATGGGCTATTAAAATCAACGACTATAAGTTCAAGGAAAAAGGACCAACTGGACAGAGAACAGTTTAAAGAAGACCATGCAGCTGAGTTGCTTGTAAAATACTACGAAAGTGTGGATGGTGGGTTTTTAGCACCCTTTGGTTGTTACTCGCTGGAAAAATTGAATTATAATCCAAAAATCGTCAAGAAATTAATTATAGAGAGAAAACTAGCTCCTTTTTATACTCCTTTACAAGATTTTAATGATAACTGGACGGATGAGGAATTGATTAAAATTATAGATGGCTTGCCTTTACATGCTTCGTTTAACGAGTCGTTAGAAGAATTCGAAGATATCCCAACTGGTGATTTGAAATCAAAAGATTTCGATTATCTAATTGATTCAAGCAGCCTAAGTAAAAGAGAACAGAAAAAACTACATTCAAAGATTTTTAAAGCAAGACTTCATAAGAAAAGAATCGCTTGGCAGGAAATGGAAAATACATATTTCCTAGAGAAAAAGCTCTCAAACAAAAATATTCTATCAAAATCAAAGGACTCTTCTGAAGATATGAATAATCACATTAGTAACAGCAGCAACGATATTTTAAATAATATCGATATAAGTTTACCAAATGATGATCTAAAGTTATCTCTTTATCAATCTGGTATTGAATGTCCTATTTGTTTCCTGTATTATCCAAAAAATTTAAATTATTCAAAATGTTGTCAACAACCAATCTGCACAGAATGTTTCGTACAGATTAAAAGAGCACTACCGCATTTCCCTCATGATGATAATGAACATAATAATGAAGATGATTCCGAAAAAGACCCACACTTGTTAATATCAGAGCCAGCTAATTGTCCTTACTGCGCTACTCCAAACTTCACAATTAGTTATTCCCCAATAGCTTCGCGAAAGACGGGTATAAATGGCGTCAAACAATTTTATTATAAACCTCCTAAAGCAAATGATGATGCCAATTTATCTAATAATACTGCAAAGCCAGTGTATCTGACGTCAGACACTATTCGCCCGGATTGGGAAGATAAATTGAACAAGGAAAGGTCACGTTTACAAAGAAGAGCCGCTAACGCTACAGCTATCCATGTCAGCAACCAATTGATATCCCCTGGCCGTTCAGAGAACAACGAAATTCCTTCGAATCTTAAGGAATTAGAGAATCAGATGATAGAGCAGGCTATAAAATTGAGTTTACAAGACCGTAAGCAAAATGAAAGTGGGTCAAGGAAGAAATCTAGTAAATAAATTTATTCTTAAGTTATATAGAAAAATAATAAAATTGATACGTCAATAATTGATAGTTTAGAACCAAATCATGTGAACCATGCGAGAAACAGAGAATGACAGAATTCCTTAAATACAATTCTGTCAGCACTATCGCTATTAAATATCGTAGCTTTTAGTTTTGTAGAGGTTAATTTTGAAGCATTATACTTAAAAGTTATAAGTAATATATCATTTTGTTTTATTCTTTTGAATTGGTAATGGTTTTGAGTTTCGATCAGTCTAGTATTGCTTATGAATGAAGATAGAGAATAATGAAGGGGTGTCTTAATAATATAAAACATATTTTATTTATTGACTCTAATTGACATGCTAGAGAGCTTAAATAGTAATTTGATTTAGCCATAAAAGTCTAGTGTAGTGATATATGTTTAATTCTGTTACATGCTTCAACCTTTTGTTTAATCACTATGTTGAAATTTTTATATACGAATATCTATAATGTCAGAATGCAGACGCTAAGATTGATATCTATCTTATAATTTCAATGAAACACTCCCTTGGTGGGCAATATCCCACTCTCAATCCTTGGTAAAAATTCCTGCTAGCATCATCAATAGTAAAAGAAAGATCTGTCTTTAGAGTTTAAATGTTGTTCATATATGGATCAGGGGAGATGTACATACAAGTATCAGATATATATGGAAGACTAAAAAATGATGATTTTATATTTAAAATAACGATGAAAAGATATGATATTAAAAGTAATGGCTTCCCACTAATACAAAATATACGTATAATATATTAAAAAGAAATAATTTATAAAAGTTATTTTTAGTTAACTTATTTCTTCTTTTCAGCTTCAGCTTCAGCCTTTTCTCTGGCTCTCTTTTCTCTGATACCCTTGTATCTCTTTTCAGATCTAGCCAATCTCAAAGTTCTGTAAGCAGAGACACCGTTGTCTTCAACAGCTCTGACTTCGACGTCAGAAGCTGGTTGAGCAATTGGGAAAGTAGCAGCAGCAGACAAGACTTGTTCAGCTTCTGGAGCCTTACCATTTCTTGGGAAAACAATGATCTTAGCTAAGTATTCCTTTAATCTTTGAACGTTAGCATCGAACATTTCTTGGTTTCTGTTTTGACGTCTGTGGTCGACAGCAATACCAATGGTTCTGGCGTAAGCAGCAGTCAAACCAGCGGCCTTAACTTCAGCTAAGGTGAAACCTCTACCAGCTCTAACCTTTCTGTTGTATTTAACAGTTGGAGCTCTGACAACTGGTCTCAATAAGTCCAATGGTCTTGGAGCAATCTTAGCGGCTTTAGCAGCTCTGGCGTTACGTCTAGAGACCTTCTTACCGGCTTGGTCGAAGTGAACTCTGACACGTTCTTGCCAGTGCTTTCTGAAGTGGTTCTTCAAAATTGGTAAGTTCTTGGAGATAGCTGTAAAAATATTATTATGAAAAATAAAAAATAAACGTTAGTAAAAAAGATCAAATACATTGTAATGGACTATAATACAGTACATGATATCTTATATCAATACTGATATAGCATTGACAACAAATGAAGTGAATAATGTCGTTAAACTGGTGATCTGTTAAACCTCTTGTATTGAATTCGAAGTTAAAAACTTTCTATCTGCTTCATCTTGGTACTTTTTTTTAATTAACTATCATCAAAGCTAGTAAATATTAATTAACAAAATCTAACTTCTAATATAGTGAATATTATTGAATTAATCATTGGAAAATGAACTAAAGATACTAATTCGGTACTTTGATTCCAGAGATTCGACCACATCTTTTTGTCATATCATAATTATTACTTCTAAATTGCTGTTATTCTTCTATTATACCATATATAACATACCCATTGTTACTTGATTCCTGGTTTGTTTTCGAAGGTATTAACTATTAAATATTGTAACAAGTACTTGACTTAACCACACTATTTTTATAAATGTTAATTCAAGTATATCTCTAATTCTGAATACCACTTTCGTGAGGATGAGGATGAGGATGAAGGTTGGATATTACTAGTTGATTGGAAGTACGTTACCAATGAGAGTTCACCAGAGCAAGAAGATGAAGCAAAATTCATCAAGATAGAATAGATAATTTGGACAAGCATTGCAAGCAATAATTGAATTCGATATTTTGGTGTAAGAGTACAGTATTAAGATAATATGATCTGAGAGTTACAATAGCATCACTGAGAGTGTATTGACACACTCTGTATCTACTGCCAGTTGGTTACTTTACAATACCACCAGCATCACCAACTGTTACTGTGCTGTGTATTATTCAGTACAGTTTTTGATGGCTCTACAATAACTGAAATTTTCATGAAAAATTTCAAACGGTTACAAAGAAGTTGCGTCTGAGTAGCCCATTCGCAATAAGGTGGGTGGGTGAAATGGACTTCATTTCAGACTAGATAGGAGCTTCTAGACGGAGCACCATAAAAAAAATCTCTGTCTAGAAGGAAAAGATGGGGTCTGTCTAGAAGAGAGAGAGAGAGAGACCGTTCCAACCAAGAAGAAGTTAGTGAACGCAAGTTAGCACGAATTTCATTCGCTTATTAACTTTACCACCATTGCCCCTAAACCTTGTGCTTCTCATGCTCTGCTGTTCCTAAACCGAACCATTTTGGAGTAACCAACAATTATCGTCTGAACGGTTGAAACGCAGAACATAGACGAAACAGAGAAACAATCTAGTTGTGTTTTGTAGTTTTCTTTTGTGAACAGATGTTGCGGATGTACGGATGCACTCCAAAATCGTCACTTCCAACTGCGGTCACGCGTGCATCCGTGCCGGTGCAGTCACGTATAGTATCATCCGTGCACCCTATCACATACAACCCGTGCATCCGAATAGGAATGAAATATAAAATATTTTTTATGTATTTTATTTTGTCAGTTCCCGGCTTTATATGTTTTTCTCTATACATTTTCATAAAAGCGGTCAGAGAGCGGCTCGTGTTTGTCGGACGATTTCTGAGCAAATCTGGTGTCGTCCATATCCTAAACCGAAAAGCCAATTTCAAAACTCCCAAGCGACTCAACTTTTTCCTTCCAGTTGAAACTTTTCAGTGTCTCCCGGTAGAGAGGCCACTTGAATTTTTCAATTGTTCTGCGATGAGCTGTAAAAATTTTTCATTTTGTAAGGACGAAGTTCTACAAGGATTCTCTGCTATCCACTCTTGAATCAATGCCAGAATATGGCATTCAAGCTAGATAGATACAAATCATACGCTAATACACAGAGATATTCTCTAGCATAGCTCTCATTATCATTATCATCACTATGATTAGTATTATGATTATTATGATTAGTATTATTATCACCAATAACCATAACCATAACCTTTCAGTTCAATACTATATCCATCCTAGCTTGCTTCCAAAGTAGCAGTGTTCTCACTAGCCATCATTACCATTACCATTACCATTACCAATAGCTTCTTGAACATTTCGCAAGTAATCGTAGCCTCAGAGAGAGTAACACACAACAATTCAGACAGTGTTAGGTTCTTACCCACAGCTGTAACTTTTGTTGAATTCACAATAGTTTTTTGTTCAATCCACTTTTATTCAATTCAGTTTTAGTCTCTCTCTAACACCAGTGCTGGTTGCCGGTAAGTGGTATTATGATGCTAATACTGATGCTAATGCTAGGTAGAGGGACAGACTAGGTGAGAGCTATCGATAGATGAATTAATGCCTAGTGACCATAAGGTTTAATGTAGATAATGGCCATAATGGTATATATTAATGGTATATTGACAATATAGATATATATATTCTTGTATTAGTTTTAAGAACACCGTAGAATAAGTAAGGATGTCTGCTGTCCCAAGTGTTCAAGTATGTTTAAAATCGAATTTAGTGTAATAGAGGTGATAAATGATTTTTGGATTGATTGTTGATATATATTAAAGACTAGTAAAGGAGAAAATACCAGAGCTCTAAGTCAAGTTGATGTTTTAAACCTGTCGTGATGTGTATATTTAATGAAATAAAGTGTATTGGAGTTGGGATTATATGTCCAAAATTTGGTCTATTTAAAGCCGTAGCCTCCCCATGATAACAATCCAACTCAGTCTTGAAAGCTATTTATTAGCAAAACCTGATGGATTATAGAGATTCTCGTCTGAGATAATGGGAAGTACATGGAATTTCGAATTCGTGGCAATAGTTAAATGATTTTAAGAATAATCGAGATAGCTTTGTGGGATAAGATACACATGACAAGATTTGATTTTGTAGTAACTGTACCATTCACTATACAAAAGAAATAGAATATTATGACCGCCAAGGTCTTGGAATTTTTTATTGGGTCCAAAAACCATGAAACCATCTGTTATTTAAATGTCATGGTGACAAAGATTACTAACAATAATTATTTTACTTCATGATTTTGCTATAGACTTTCGGTAAGAAGAAATCAGCTACTGCTGTTGCCCACGTCAAAGCCGGTAAGGGTTTGATTAAGGTTAACGGTTGTCCAATCACTTTAGTTGAACCAGAAATCTTGAGATTCAAGGTTTACGAACCATTGTTATTAGTTGGTTTGGACAAGTTCACTAACGTTGACATCAGAGTCAGAGTCACCGGTGGTGGTCACGTCTCTCAAGTTTACGCTATCAGACAAGCTATTGCTAAGGGTTTGGTTGCTTACCATCAAAAATACGTTGATGAACAATCCAAGAACGAATTGAAGAAAGCTTTCACCTCTTACGACAGAACCTTGTTGATTGCTGACTCCAGACAACCAGAACCAAAGAAATTCGGTGGTAAAGGTGCTCGTTCCAGATTCCAAAAATCTTACCGTTAAGGAAAGAATCTATATATTGTATTTCAAATTTTTATTTACAAATATTTGGTTTTATCATATATTATCTTTCTGTTTAAAAGGAATAGAAAAAATATAACATTTTATTCATATACACAAATTGTATAATCTAATAAACACGTAAAAAAATAAAACAATTGTTTTTTACTATTATAAATCTGATTTATTCCTTTATTTATGTAGTTGCTATAGTTTGAATCTTGCGTTAAAAAGGCATTTGATGACGGGGAGCGGATATGAAGTCGTCAGATAATAATCGTGCATAATGAAATCATTTTCAAAGATAGTGAAGTCATTCTTATTACGTCGATACTATAACATGTATTACTTTTACAAAACTATTATATAAGAGTATAGATTGATGGTTAATTGCTATTTGGATTGATGAAACTCCTTATAAATGATAATCAACCTGATGCTGATTATTCAATTTTGATTTTACTATAAATAAAAGCACTTTAATGTACTCAGTTGTTCAAGTAAGTAGATGGATCAATACCTTCTTCTGGGAATTCGGCAATTTTAACGTCAAAACGTTCTTGGATTTTACCCAAGACTTCTTCATCTTCTGGAGAAGAGACAAAAGAAATGGCCAAACCTTTGGTACCAAATCTACCAGCTCTACCAACACGATGTAAATATTGATCAGCTTCGGTGGTTAAATCGTAATTGATGGCTAAGTTGATACGTTCAATATCAATACCTCTACCAAAGACATCAGTAGATACACAGATACGCTTTTCAAATTCTTTGAAAGCCTTGTAACGAGCAATACGTTCAGCTTGTTTCATATGACCGTGAACAGTAATAGCTGGGAAATTAGATTCATTCAACAACTTGGTTAATTCATTTGCTCTCTTGGTGGATTTGACGAAAATGATAACTTGGTTAAATTCTAAGTCATCTAATAATTGGGCTAATTTACGGTTCTTTTCATTTTCTTGTAGTTTAGTGTAGTATTGTTGTAAACCATGTAAGGTCAACTTAGCTTCATCGTCAACGAAAATTTCCAATGGATTTTGTAAGAAACGTCTACAGATTGGTCTGATTTCTTCAGATAATGTAGCAGAAAACATCATCACTTGCTTGTCTCTTGGGGTAGCTCTGAAAATATCTTGGACATCTCTTCTCATATCTAATTCTTCTAATACTTTATCACATTCGTCAATGACGAAGTTCTTGACATGAGATAAGTCAATTAATTTATCTCTAACCAAAGCCTTTAAACGACCTGGGGTAGCGACAACAATGTGTGGAGCAGTTTCCTTGTTCTTCAACAATTCGGCATCCTTATTAATTGGAGTACCACCATAGAAGACAGCGGTCTTGACATCTGGCATATATTTTGAGAATCTTAAATATTCATTACGAATCTGATAAGCCAATTCTCTTGCATTACAAATAACAACAACAGAAACTTCACCTGGAACGGGGTCCAATTGTTGCAAAGTAGATAATACGAAGACGGCGGTCTTACCCAAACCAGATTTGGCTTGACATAAAACATCAGTACCATGGATAGATTGTGGGATAGTATGTTGTTGAACTTCAGAAGGATGTTCGAAACCACAATCGATAATGGCTCTTGCCAATTCAGGTTTCAACAAGAAATCTTTGAAACCAGTTGAATGAATACCAACATAAGAACCCTTCTTTTCGGCATCACCATTGGAGGCATCTTCAGCAGTAGTAGCATCTAATTCAGATGGTTCAGCTGCTTTGGAAGCATCAACTTGAATATCTTGTTCATTATCAGAATATTCTAATAAATCTTCTTCACCTTCGTGTGACATTGTTCGATTGTAGTTTGTTTGTTTGTTCGTTTTTTCTATGTAGCTAATTAAAGCAAATTACAAAATATTAACACCTTACTAAAATACCTTAAAGCACCCAGATTCAGGAACAAATAAAAAGATGTACTTAATCAATTAGTCAGTACCTGCTCACTATTATTATCATTATCATTACTAGTACTACTACTATCATTGTTCTTGTTATTATTTGTTTGTTGTCAGTTTTGGATATTTTCCATTTTTTCGAAATGGACATATTTCATATGTTCCGGGTAACTTTCCTATGGAGGTAATCTCATCAAGGAATGACAGACAACATATTTAATAACAGATGTGACAGTAATTGTGATCAGTTATTATTATAAGTATTGGCTAATGGGAAGTAAATATGTTCTTGTTGAATGTTAGGTATGATATATTAAACTGTTTGGATACTTTTTAAATATTATTTATTAAATGAGGGAGAGGGGGGGGGGGATATGGTATCTAAGTATATATAAGATAATGAAATGAAATTCTATGAAATTATGCCTTTGATTTTGTTAAATATCTCCATTAGTAGTTCCTTTGATGCTGTATTGTTTATATTTTGGTATAGTTGTGATTCATTGTCTTCAATTATGCCTATGACATTTTGTAATTGATTTAATGTATCGTCTTCAAAAATATTTGATGTGATTGTTGTGTTAATGAATTGATTATCGATATTTTGCTTATTTGAGATTGTAATAGTAGTGTCAATATTTGTATCATGATCACTGCTAGCGTCACTTCGGCTCCTTCTATCCAGGCTTTCTTCTTCCCTTATCTCATCTCCATTGACCGATGCATCGTCGGGATTTGAGATTTCTACATTAGGTTGTGAAAGTTGTTGTGAAGTAATTGGTATCCGCACTCTCTCAGTTGAGTCGTATAGCCTTAGTAAGATGTCTCTGATTTTATCAAAAGTAAAAGTGTTGCTGGTATTTAGTTCAATTCCTGTTACTTTGAAATTAGTAGCGTTGTCAAAAGTTGTTTGAGTTTCTAACGTAGTGCTCATCTGCTCATTATACAAAGCCACTATTTCATCTCGTGTGATAGATTGATTCCATGGGAATGAAATAAATTTCCCACTTGTAACCAGCTCATTACATTGCAATGGCTCCCAATTGTAATTGAGTTGAAATCCTTCAAAAAATACCATTGGTACATTTGCAGTTCCGTTATCTTCATGTAAAGATACGCAATTTGAATATATAGACTTGAAAGTTTCATTTAATTTATCTAACTTGAATTCTTTTTTCAACTTATCATCTTTAGATGTTTTTGATTTCTTCAAAGTATTTTCAGTGTTATCTGTATTGTCTACCGAAACAACGTTGATATTCTTACCATAGTAGTCTGCAAAGAGTACAACTAAAGGTGTGCCAATCAATTCTATTTCGAAATCTACTGGTGATATTTTTAAACAAGTAAATAAACTTGACATACTTTGTTCGTGAATGCATGACTTAACAATGAGGTAAAAAGGTTCATTACGTTGTTTTAGTCCATTTATAGTTTCTTTGTATAAAGGTAGGAAACAGTCCCACAACAATTCGAAGTTGTTAATTGAATTTTTTAAATTCGAAATTTGAATATTATGTTGACTATTTACCGACCCATATATGATAGAATGTTCATTTCTTTTAATGAAATTTTGTACCCATTTTTTCCCCAAAAAAATATCTTCAGTTAGAGAAAATATGAATTCCTTTAATTTACTAGTCTTCATTGTATTACCCAAAGCATGATTCATATTCCTGATATGATTTATTAATAACTCTTCTCTCTCTACGCTAAGTTTCATCTGTTGGGCATGTGACCTCAGAGAGTTAGCAGCAGAACCACCAGTAGTACTAACAATGGATCTACTGCCAACTTTCCGCCTTTTAGCATTAACATTGCCGTTGTCAACTGATCCAGAACTACAGTTTATATCACCTAGTTTATCAGTATTACCAGCATTTTTGTTTGTACTATTACTATTACTTTTTAATCTATCGTAAAGTGTAGATTTCGGTATTTGGAAAACCAAAGCAATCTGTCTAATTGAATGTTTCTTAGAATTTCGACCTTCTACATTTACTGAAGATTCAACTTGCATAAATTCTATTGCTTTTCTAATACGTTCTTCCTTATCAGTAGGCAAGGGATCAATAAAATCTTGAACCCAAGATGAGGAAGACTGCCGAACAATTTTACCATCTCTTCTCAAAGAGCCACCTGGTAACCCTTCTTTCCTATCACCATTCGAATCAAACACAGATAGCTTGAGTATCTGATCACTTGTAGGTGACTCCATATTGTACTCTTATACTCCATGCACTGTCAAAGTTATCAAATATTAATCAAAGAAAAGGGAACCTTTCTAGTATGTATATATATATATTATATCTCTACTATTCTCGATGACCTAAATAATTCTTAAGCCAATTCTCATAAAACATATAGATTGATAGTTCTTTTGTTTCCACCAAGTCAACGAACAAATAGTAGATATAGTCTTCGCAATGACAGTGGATGAGCATATATGTAACAGAAACCAACAAATTCAACACGATATCATTACTTCCAATGGTCTAAAGCTAAGCCAGAACGCTTAGCTATAAACTAATCACAATCAGATATATTGATCATTAATCACGACGTATACTTGAAATTTCACCAAATTTAAAGGGTTCATATTGATACCAGACCTTTAAACGGATTTGAAACTGAACAACTGTCTTGTAACGACGGTAATTAGTTCTCTTTGAGTGAAGGATATATATCTATAGATATACATATAGTTTTGGTTGGGTATATTCATGGATGTATGTAGTATTTGTGATTTAGTGATATTATTATAACTATGTAATCAAGTCTTTTTCATTTAAGGTAAGGAGGGAGACGAGTTGAATTTCGAGGAAATGCCTTTATTTAGTTTAATTTCTTGCTAATTAAGGTACTTAATTGTAATTCTTATTTTTGTAGTTTGGCTATTTAGCTTTCAGTTCTACTTTCTAATTATGTTGAAGTGGGGAGGTGGTGTGGGGTTCGTACTTTATTGGTTGTTTTTATTTTATGTGTTGTTCTATTTTGTGGATTTTAGCTAAAAGGAGCCAATGTTTTAAATGAGGTAAAACTAAATACATTATTTCCGCAACAACATATATATATATATATTTGTACAAAATTTAAACTAAAATAAAAAACAACAACAAATGATCTATACTTCTTCTATTTGATTAATTGATGCACACTACACAAATAAATAAATAAATTTACTTATGCTTTAACTATATTTATATATATATATTTTTTAATTACATACCACGGAATACATTCTTACTAGCCCTTCTACCATCATATCTTGGTCTAGATCTACCATTGTCTCTTTTAGAAGTCTCATCATCTGATTCATCATCGTCATCATTGTTTCTTCTTGCTGGTTTCTTGCTAGGTTTAGGTTGTTTTTTAGGTACAAATGTTAATTCTGCTTCACCACGATGATTACGATGCAAAATTGAACTATCATTCTTCTTTTCCTTTTCGATTAACTTTCTTTCACGAACTTGTTTGCTGAATGATGGAATCGATGCATTACCAGTTGCTGTTTCCTTTGTACTTATACTCATCTCAGTTAAGAAAGAATCTGATTGTTTCTTCTCCTTCATTCTTCTTTCAATTGTGGAACGGTTCTTCTGTATTAGCTTCTTGTCCTTCTCACTTAATTCAATCTCTTCCTCGTCTTCACTCTCACTCTCACTTTCACTTTCGCTATCACTGTATTTACCACTTCTACCTTCTCTCATAGCAATTCTTTCTTCATCAGATTCTTCAGCAGCAGTCAAGGCTCTAATTCTCTTGGCGGCACCTTCTTCAGTTTCTCTAGCAGACTTAACTGGGTTCAATTGTTTGTAATCATAATCTTCTTCATCAACTTGGAAATCTTCATCTTCAAACATTTCTTTGAAACGATCATCTGTAAGAACCTTTTCAGCGACTTTATCACCACGCTTTTCTGATAATCTATCAACAAGAGTTTTGTTAACTTTGATCTTAGGTTTTTGTACAGCACCTGCAGTTCTAATTCTGGACTCTCTTTCCTTTTCAATTCTTTTTCTGATTTCTCTTTCTCTTTCATCTTTATAAGCATTTGGATTTGTGATAAGAGAGACTTTATCGTATAATTCAGTGTTAATGAAGAAACCATGCATGTAAGGTCTTAATACCTTTGAACCAATTAAATGTTGGATATTCAATTTCTTAACATCATCTCTGGTAATAAATCTGTAATTGGAGTAGACTGAATCATTAGGTTTTTCTTCCAACTCTTCAGTAATAGAATCCAAGAATGAACACCATCGTGGAGATGGACCTAAATTTGGAATATAATATGTATGCATTGGAATACCTTCATTTGCGGTGAAGAACATACCAGTGCCTGGAACATGCTCGATATCGTTGATATCTACACTTGGTTCCATAGATGCATATGGCTTACCATCCAATCTATCCCATATTTTAGCAATCCTTTTATCAGATACTAAAATTTTATCTGATGAAGAAGAAACGTCATCTATCCAGGTCAATTTTTTAATGTCGAAACCATAACCGTGATCCTTTACTATAGAAGGTTCAGAGGTACGCAAATCGTATAAATAAGTATAACCATTAGAAGTACCACAAGCGAAATTCAAACCATCATTACGGAAACTTGTAGCTGTAACTTGGAAACTTGAACTATCTATTTGGTTTTCTAGATATAATTTTGAAACTCTTGAACGAGCTCTTGGATCCCAGAACTCTACAACGCTATCTTCTAACCCTACAGCCAGTAAACCATTAACTTGATTTATAGAAACATGATTGACACCGCTGTTTTCATCAATGTCTAGTTTGAATGGGTTCAAAAATCTACCTTGTTCTAAATTTAATCTATATAATTCATTACCACTAGCACCGACATACAAATCACAGTTAATGTCATTATAAGCTAAACTTCTACCAAATTTAGGAATTCTTGTTGCATAATGCAAACCACCTTTATTTTGAAATTGAATACTTCTATCATTTTGTAAATGAACTGATTTAGTCCAATCATCAGATAATATAAGGAAATCAATATTTTCAGCATCGGTATGCCTATCAAATTTCATTGATAAATTTGTGAAATCATAAACATGGATTTGTGGTTTATAAGTACCAGTAGCCATTGCAAATTGACCATCTTTAGTAACTTTAATTTTATTTGAAGCTTCACTAAATTCAAAATCCTGAACTAATTCAACACGATTTTGGTATTCCAAATCGTTCTTCAAAGATCTTTTACGTTTTTTAGCAATCCAGTCAGGCAAAGATCTAGATACATTAGTACCTGATACCTGATATACTGAAACACCACTAGCAGAAGTTGATTTTAAAACCATTTTCTATCACTGCAACCGCTGTTACTGTTATGAGGCTATTGTTATATTTCAGTAAAATTCAATAACGAACAAGATAATACAACTGATACTAATAATATATAACACTCTAATACTGAATATTGTTGTTTTAATCTATCTTATTAACTATCAAATTTGAACTTAGATTAGATTTGATGTGATGAGATGAGATGAGATGAGATGAGCTTTGAAATTTTTCACTTTTCGAAAATTTGACTTTTTTTTCTCCTTCACGAAAAGCAATTTGATGGGCAAACAGAAGTCACGTGATCATGATTATAATCTGCGTGAAAAAGCGTAGCAGTCTCGAATTAACAGATGACTGGGATGATGTCAACATTAAAAGAAACACTACATCAGATATATATCCTATAAATCAATCAAAAACTAACTACTTTATTAACATCTCTACAGGTTTTTTTGTTTTTTAGATTAACTTCCTGTTTGATTTGTTTCTGTTCGATTTGGTTCCACATCAGAGTTATTTCCCCTACATCTAAGCTCTTGACATCAAGAATAAGAAATGACGTTCCCCCATCTTAATAAAGGGCTCTAAAAAGACACTCTGGTTTTCCACACGATTCAGACTAATCTACTTTTCTTTCAATACTTGAGAGTCAAGCTTGATAAATCAAAGGATAAATTAAAATTGTGTCAAACGTATCCACAGTTCCTTTGCATTTGTTTTATTTTGTTACATGCAAAAGACACTCACCTCATTATTTCTTATTCTAATATACTACTACTACTCCCAAAATTAATTGAGGTGATTGCAGATACTTTAAGAGACATATACAAATATGATTTAATACAAGCTATTTACTTAACACTTCGAATGAAACAAATCCAACATATTGCCGTTGTTGTTGGTTCATTTCTTTTGTTGAACTAGTCCGATATCATATTAATTTATTATGTAGTAATCCATTGGTTTCTCTATCTACCATATCAACAATATGGCTTGGCATGTCTTAGACGTTATTGAAACTTGCGATGACTTGGTTACTGATAGGGTGATTTTAGTTTTTTCAATGTAATGTAAAGATAGTAAACTTAAATTAAATGGATGTCCTCAAGAAGAGTCAGTTTAAATCTTGGTAAACTTTCCCCAATTACCAAGTCGTTAACTAGAATTGTGTGTGTTGTTTTTTCTATTTTACTTGTTACTTTTTATTATCCAGGGAAAGGTCATCATTAAATTGTATGTGTCTGATCCTTTTAACCACTTAAATTTTTAAAAGGTAAAGTAAACAAACAAACACACGTCCAATAGTTACTTGCTATATATAAAGAGATATACATTTGCATTCGTAGTCGTAAATTTGCAAAGTTAAAAGCGCAAGATAGGAGTTAAAAGTTTGTTATTACTTAAATTTGGACTATTTTCATAAGTTATCTAAAGAATTTATTCGTTTTTACCTTTATCTTTATCTTTATTTTGATTTCGAATTTTAAATTTGATTTTATTACAGTAACTTCATATGTCTAGTAAAGATTGGTAGAGCATTATTAATCATCGATGTTCAAAATGACTTTATTCCACCAAAGGGTGCCTTGGCAGTACCTGAGGGTGACCAGGTTGTTGATCCTATCATTGATTTAATGTTTTCTGAAAAATGGGATTCGATAGTATTAACAAGAGACTGGCATTGTAAAGATCATGTATCCTTTGCTAAAAATCATAATTTACCTAATTTTGCACCTTTTGTCTATTGTTCCCCTGTAGTTAATGATGAAAGGAAAATAGAGTCAACTTTATGGCCTGTCCATTGTATTGAAGACACTGAAGGTGCTGATATTGCTCCTTCTTTACAAGCTGTTTTAAGGAAGCATCCAGAAATCGTTTTAGTGAATAAGGGCTATTTAAAAGATAGAGAATATTATTCCGCATTCTGTGATATTTGGGATGATCATAATACTGAATTACATGAAATTTTACAACAAGATGGGATCGATGAAGTAGTGGTTGTTGGATTAGCATTGGATTATTGTGTAAAAAACTCTGCAATTTCTGCTGCTAAATTAGGATATAAAACGACTATTTTAAAAAAATATACTCGTGCAATTGATAATCATAAAGACTCATTAAGAAGATTAGCCAAAGAATTCGAGTATTATGGAGTAATCCTTGATGAAAGCTAAAACATACACAGATAGTTACAATAATGTATTAGATTCAAGTGGCTGGAGCAAAAGGCATTTATGGTATTAAATGTCATTCCGTTAATATACACATAATGGAATATTTATGATACTTACATAACCATCACGTTTTATGTAGTTAATTTTAGACCAATTTAAATTGTTGCTTAATGTAAGCATGTCATTTATTATGGATTGCCAGAGTTAAAAAGTTAATAATGAGTCAATTTACATAATATAGGTATCGTTGTTTAAAAGTTATAATTAACTAATTGAGTTAAATAATTAAAATATATCATAAAGACATTATCAATTCAACTTTTTACTGCCGGAGGCCAAATTTGATTTAATAATCACCCAGTCTCATATGAGTTCCTGTAATGTCTGAGATGCTAGATACCATATTCAGTTTTAGTAATTACGGCGGCTTGCAAATACAAGTGACTCTAATGACATGAAAAGTTTTATCAAAAATCTTGGCATATAAGTAGAAGCCAAATATTCGCATTTGTAATTTAGAATATTTAGTGTTTATTTTCCATTACTGTTATTTACAATTGTAGCGATTCACACTTTGGAGTTGAAGAAAGTTTTAGATGCTACTATTTAAAATTGGGGCCAAATTATAATTGTATATATATTTGAAGTTATCCTCTAACGTTTATATTTCGAGTCATCGCAACTGCCAGTGATGAAAAACAACTTTCGAAGTTTCATTTGTCATCAATCTTTACATCACAGTCTCTTTTCTGTACGAATTATAGATAAGAGATAATAATAATATTATAATATTGTAAATATTGTTTTTAAACCATGGTTTCTATAATGATATTAGGTGAATTAACTTTGTTTGTGTCAGAATTATGAGGTAACACGTGATATAAACGTATTACGACATTATTCATATAGGATAAA
The DNA here is from genome assembly GCF_000150035.1 of Vanderwaltozyma polyspora DSM 70294. Taxonomy (NCBI): domain Eukaryota; kingdom Fungi; phylum Ascomycota; class Saccharomycetes; order Saccharomycetales; family Saccharomycetaceae; genus Vanderwaltozyma; species Vanderwaltozyma polyspora. The sequence goes on from NW_001834659.1 coordinate 92,688, forward strand.
GAAATGTTACTTTACACGAAAGTATTACTGACGCTGAAAACTTTTCCAACACTGTATATAAGAAATGATGAGATCTTAATTGATACTTATCATATGTACTTGCTGACATTGGGCATGTGACTTTTTCTTATAAAGCCATATTATCATGTCTCACGAGTGTCTGTCCGAACCGAAAACTCTTCAAGGTATCTTGAAGTATAAAAGAACATTATGTATAGTAATATAATAAATAACTATGTATCAGAATAAAGAAATGATCCAGTTATCTAGTAGAAAAGTGACCACAATGAGCCAAAATAATACTACAAACCAGTATGGTAGCGCCGCGGTAAACGATCAGAGTGAATAATCATCTTATTCTGATTGCATTGAGATCTTGGAAGAACAGATCCACCAGATCGAACCTAGAAAAAGGAAGATCTGGTTAGACACTAATGTCGAAACTAAAATTAAAATTAAACAAACTAGAGAATTGATGGGTGAGATCAAAGAAATCAGACGACTCATCAAGGATACTAAAAATGAATAATCTCAACATTCAAATAATAATAATATAATTGAAATAACAACTAATATTAATAACAACAAAATAAACACACAAACTGAAAAGTTAAATAATAACAAAGAAATTAACAACAAAATTAAAAATGTAACAGCAGTAAAAGTTGAAAGACTTAAAAATGCTGTCTACAATCAAAATACTAAAATTAAAATTTACAAACAAGCATCAGATAATGATGTCATTCATTTTATAAAGGAAAACGAAAAGTCTAGCTTTACAATATTTGAAGAACAAAATGAAGTCAATCTACTTCCAAAAAAGGATTATTTTAGCTTTTACTATGAAATATAAAGGAAAAGCCAAGCCATTACAAAGTTTTATTTTGACTATAATACAGCCAAAACTAACTTTAATCTATCCATAACCGAAGATCTACATATTTAGATGTAAATATTTAAACAATTCATAAGAATATGGAGATTTTCTGATGTTACTATATTAAAGAAAAATATAGAATTATCAATGGATAAAGATTATATCATAAAGGATGTGATCTATCAAAGCATTGTCAGCCGTTTGAAGAAAGCTGTCAATAAAGAAAACATTGCCAACGTTATATCTGATATGATAAAAACTAGGTACATGAATTCATATCTGACCTTACTCAACATTCATTTGCGGAAAAGTTCATGATCGATGATTTCTGATCAAATATTGACAAGGTGGATACTGATTTGATTTCAAAAATAACAATTGAAACCAAACTATAGACGATAGTATGTTACCAACTATTACCAATTCACCGTTAAATATAGTCTCAAAATATTCTTTGAAAATTATGCTAAGAAGTTTCTTACCATTTGAAACTCCAGCACTAATCTGGTGACCAGCCACAAGTAAGATTTAATCACCTGGAGTTAATACCATCACATTATGCAAAGACGAAAGCAGTTTTGATGAGGTTTTATATATTCCGAAGATAAATACAATAGTCTCAACTAGTAATTATGCTTTGACAAATTTTACAATCCATCCTAGAAAGTAGGATGAAGTCAATAATGAAACTATAATTGCTAAGTTTTGAGCACGTGAGAGAAAAATGGGAGACTATGATGACACAGATTTTGACGAGAGTGAGATAGAGGATGCAATTCCATCATTTGATGATTCAGCTTAGGGAAATAACATTGGCCGTACATGAGATAATAGACTAATGACACAATCCTTAACTAATGATTTTACTGAAGATGAAAATTTCTCTAGAAGACAGTGTAATAGTAAATCCACTGTATATAGATAAATCACATTTGATACAAATATTATATTAAAATGAAGATCTAGACGATAAACCATCAAATGAATCTGATGGAATTACAGACTTGGAAGACTTTGATAATCACATAAGTGAAGGACAAAATATATTAGTCGAGTCTGCACGAAAAGCAAAAATTACCACTTGAGTGTGAGAGTGAAAATGAAATGACTAATGACAATAATGATAACATACTATCTACTATAAATGACAACAAAACAACATCAATAGTACAAAACTACTTATCAGATATTAAATAACAAACATACAAACTATTGAATAGCAACCATATTCCACAAGCTTATTCATCCACAGAAGCGATTGTAATATTGGATAGAGAAGAAAAATAGATATACACAATGAATAGTGAAGGAGAACTTCACAACGTGAATATAATATATCCTAATAATATTCAATAATATTGGTACAACAAATACAGATACCATCTTAGTTACAAGCAATATAAATGATCAAACATCAAATGAGATCGATGAAGGTGAGGAGACTGAGAAATTAGTTAGAAAGAATGAAGCGATAGACGTGATAAAGGAGGTAAATGAGGTGGATACTCAAAAACGTTAAGACAATTCGGATTTTGAGGAATTGAATTCTCAAACTAAAATCGAAGAGTTTAAAAAGAATAACTCTATTAAATGAAACCATCATTTCTGAAGAAAATATGATCTATTACTACCTTTTATTGACAGAAATCATCCAAATCATCCAAATCATCTTGACGAGATGAAATGAACATCGGTTGTAAAATTAAACGCAAAAGTTATTATGGACAGGAAAAAGGATATCTTCACTAAACCTTTAAATTCAACTGTGATGTATAAGAAACGGAATAAAAATAAAATAATTTCGAAAACTACAAAATAAATTACAAAATAACATAACAAATTATCGAAACCACTATTACTAAAAATACGACATTATAAGAAAAGGTTAAATATATGGAGACTCAGGAAACGGAGTTAAATAACTTAATCTCGATGAAAGCATTTGATCATTAGATCAGACTTCCACACTTGACTGTTTCTTGGGGACAAAATTGTTTCTAACAATACCATCTTCACTGTCAAATGAGACGGACGTATAAGTCTCGTATCGTTTGCAGGGGGGACTTACATTCTCTTAACAACTTTGGAGATGTAGAAAGATCTAATTTTAACATGGATTCCTTGAAGCTACCATTGACTATTGATAATAATAGAGGTTTGAGAATACCACCTATTGGATATTAATCATGGAAATTACTTTAATCCATCAGAAAGACAATAGGATGGTTACATCATTAAAGGAACACATATACATTTAGAAAATCCAAAGCGACCTAATAAAAAATACATTCAAGAAGAAAATAAAAGATGTCGTGTAGAACTGAGATATACCAACCTCTAGGTTGGGAGAACTGAAATTTAGATACCTGTATTACAAAGAAACAATAACTAAAAATCAGCATTCATCAGGAAAGTAAAATACATGGAGGCTTATGATAAAGAGTTAAATAACTTATTCTCAATGAAGGTTTTTGGTCCTAAGATCAGGATTCCAAATTCGGATGTTTCTAGAGGAAAAATTTGTGCCCATTAACACCATTTTAAATGTCAAACGAGACGGGACTTATAAGTCTCGTATTGTTTGAAGGGGGCGTTATAATCTCCTAACAGTTGTGGAGATATAGAAACATATATTATGAAGATGGATTCCTTTAAGCTACTATTAACAATTACTACATATGTAGATGATTGTGTGACTGCAACCAGATCTGACAAAAATTGATTGCAGGATATTACTGCAAAATTGGAAAGGAGACTTAGCAAAATTATAGGCACCATGAAAAATGATATCTCAAATATGGACATCTTAGGAATGAATGTAAATTACAATTAGAGACAAGGACTAATGGAACTCGGTATATATTCGTATATTAATAAACCAAAAGAACAATATCCAGAAATAATAATAAAAGAAGACAAAAAGGACAAAGTACCATACAGATTTGAATATAGAATTGACCCTAGAAATGACACTCTAGATGTCACAAAAATGAATATACAAATAAAGTAAAATACTTTCAAGAAATAGCAGGCAAAGTAAATTATTTAAAAACAAGATGAGAATCTAGAAATTACGATTATTAGAGATACATCCTTGGTATCAGAATTTGATTCGAACTCAAGACTAGGTGGATTAGCTGGTATGGGAAATATTTCTTATATGAAATCTCAAAGAAATCCAGTCTGGTACATGAATCTTCGTCTGAGTCTGAATTAGATGCCATGAACACATGATAAATATTAGATCTCTTATTACAGTTAAAAATACAGAAATTGACGAGAAATAGAACTATAAAAACGAATCTAATTACTGACTTCAAAAACCGAAATTGATTGGTCACATCAAGATTACTATAGACTAAAAAACAAGTTTTTAAGTATACGACTTGAAAGACTGTAGAAAAGAGTTTTGGATAAGGATTGGAAAGTACTCAAAATTAAAGACAAGAATAATGTCGCCGATGTACTAACAAAACCTACCACAGTAAAAGAATTTGAAAATATTAAAGTCGGTTATGAACAACACTATGTCTCATAAGACACTACTTCCATTGACAGAGAATTGGTAAGTAGATTACTCTCAGGTCACTCAGATTACTAGAACTGCTGGTACTCTGCTCATGAAGTCAAGTTAAAATGTCTTTACGGGGGCATGCTGACATTGGGCATGTGACTTTTTCTTATAAAGCCATATTATCATGTCTCACGAGTGTCTGTCCGAACCGAAAACTCTTCAAGGTATCTTGAAGTATAAAAGAACATTATGTATAGTAATATAATAAATAACTATGTATCAGAATAAAGAAATGATCCAGTTATCTAGTAGAAAAGTGACCACAATGAGCCAAAATAATACTACAAACCAGTAGTACTATATTCCCATGTGTATATTTTATACTTTAATACACCGGATCAATATCATCTAATTAAAAATGTCCTTGCAAACAACTAAACAATCAACTACTATTAATGATTCTGTAAAGAATCCACAACCCTCTGATTCTCTACAGTTTGAACCAATAAGATCTCTTTAAGAAGGGCATGGAAAATTGCCTTTCGGGAATTCAATCTCTTTTTCAAATTTCTGGGTCCCAAAAATTAAAAGAGTTAGTAATAAAGTAAAATGACATAAATCGGTATTGTTTTTAAGGCAGAGTAAAGGATTTTACAATGGAAGATCTTCCTTTTTCTCTCATTTGGAGAATATATATGACCAGATTTCTTGAAATACTCAATAATGGGCATATGGCGTAGTTGGTAGCGCGCTTGCCTTGCAAGCAAGAGGTCACTGGTTCGATTCCTGTTATGTCCAATTATTATTTTTATATTTTTGAATTTAAATTCATTTAATAGATCAGAGAAGATAAAGGTAACATGGGAATAGTTAAATTAAACAATGGCTAATTTATTATGCCTCAATTGGCTGTATTATTTTTTATCTATTATGTACCAAATACTAATTGAAATACTACATGTTTGCATAAAAGACAACCTATGAATGATGTTCAAAATTATAGTTCCTAGAAAGGTGTTAGCATCAAAAATATCAATAGCACCAAAAAGATGGTATCATTTTGAATTGCTAAATTTGAAGATTGGTCATATCAAACAAGTGGAATTACATCCAGATTCTGATAAATTATACATATCTCAGGTAGAAGTAGGTAGTGATATTGATAAACCTTCTGTAAAACAGATATGTAGTGGTTTGCGTGAATACAAAAGTAAAAGCGATTTATTTGACCAAGCTGTTGTAGTACTGGACAATATAAAGAAATGTAAATTAAGAGGTGAAATAAGTGAAGCCATGCTTCTTTGTGGAGAAAATACTTCTAAAAATGTAGTTCAGCTATGTAAACCTGAAAAATTTAATGCGTCTTTTATAGGCAAGAATGTGGTCTTAGGTAATAAAATTCCAATTAGGCCGCCTACAGATAGAAAGATCAAACCAAAAGAGTGGGAAGACATTAGCTCTAGGTTATCAATTGGAGATAATAATGTTGTCACATATCGTGATGAGGAGACGAATGAAGTCAAACAGTTGTTCATCATTGGTGAAAATGATGAATTTATTCCCATAGTTGTTGATAGTTTACCGAAGGGTAGTGTTGTAAGATGAGACCATTTCCCTGACCATAGAATTCGACTTTATACAAAAGACAACAACAGCAAAATTTATTATCATGTATATAATTAACCTTTCCCATTTACAGACCTGTACTTTCCTATTTTATAGTTACTAACTATTTATTTATAGATTACTTTCATCTACCTACGAGCAAAAATTCAATTCATCTGCTTCTTGTTCTAATTTATTATGTTCAGCAGGATTTGGCGCAGCTTCATAAACTGCCATTAAAGGCACGGAATTATCAGGTTGTAATTTACCAGTTGGCTCGCCTCTAATTTCCAAATAATATAACCTTGAAAGTTCATCTTCATCACCAGACCAATTATCTTGTAAGAATAAAGTCAATGAACTACAGTTTTGAAAATTTATACGAGGGAAGTAATGCTCTACAAAAGTTGACTCATCTTCATTAATATCATCTGAACCGGCTTGAACCCCTACATTTTGAGGCTGTTCAATAGATAAATCAGGTTTTGCACTATTTAGAGTATCAAAATCTAAATTTTTTTTAAAATTGTTAAATATTTTAATTGTTTTTGGAGAATTGAGATTATTTGAACTATCATCAACATTTGTCCTTAAAATAATTGAAAACACCCTACAAGTTGCGGTAAAAGGTATATGTACAATAACTTGACAATCTGCATCACTTTGAGCATAACTAGAACAATTAAATCTATTATCTCTATCTTTTAAAAAGCCTTTATAAATTTCATTACAACCATTTCCTACAACATTGAAACAACGTATTTTCGTAGTATCAATGAATTGGTACAACGATTGACCAGGATTTGTTGGAATTGGTGCAGTATGATTATGACCATCATGATGCTCATCTTCACAATGATGATAGTTATGATTATGTGACATCTCCCTTATAAATCTAGTGCTAGTAGTTTAAAAATTTAAAGCGTATTATACTATACTCTTTTGCTCGCTTCCCTTTAAAACTTCAAAAATCTTGAATAGAGAAAAAAAAAGTTAAACCAATACAGAAACCCAGGAATTAATCAATCAACCAACCGTTCCCAAGTTACTGACCACCAATTTATATCACATCTATATGAACAAACCAGAAAGATAACTCTTCTTACAATCACCTCATCTCATCTCATCTCATCTCATCTCATCTCATCTCATCTCATCCTCACTGTAGTCTAATTAAAGGCTTCTCTGATTCAAATTTCAATTTCGAACCTTTGAAAAATTCCAGAATATTACCCGGACACTTCAAAATTTTCTTGAAGTATTCATTTCCAAAAAGTTCACTTGAAAAAATGACAAGAACAACATAAGCTACAATGGGATTTTAATATAAAAAGTGTATATTTCTACAATACATGTTGTTTCTTTCAAGGATTTGACAAACCAGTGTGTGCTAATTTCTATATATATATACCTCCATTATTGTCTTCTGCTCTATTATTTTTTTTTTTTTTTTTTTGCATTGCATATCGTGTAATATATAATATATATTGATTGTAATAAGTTCGACCATATAAAAGAATATGTCAGATCCACGTACTAGAAGGGGGCGTCATTTGTTGACTTCTGAGAAGCTATCGTCAGCCATTCAGGTTTCTAATATTCCTGTGGATTGGACTCAAGAAAATGTTACGTCTGTAATTGCAGGTTCAGGTCCCGTTGTAGATATAACTGCCAAATTAGATCCTCGTACTGGGAAATTAAGTGCAATTGTACTTGATTATAGAACTAGTAAAGATTGTAAACGTGCTTTTGAACTTCTAGGTAGAATTGAAAATTTCTCTTGTAGTATATCGAGAATAATACCTTCAAATTATGCTGATAGAAAAGATATTGAAAAAAAAAAAGATATTCAATTAGATAGAGAAAATTATCCATGGGATGCCGGATTAGAATTACCATTTGAGATGGTAACAGAAATACCGATTTCAAGAAGACCACAAGCACAATTGTCTACATCGACAAAAAATAATTTAAATGCAAATAATGTAACTATCCCTGATATATTGAGCAAAGCATCGCAACATCTGCCACAGCTAAAACCAGAAAGTTTAACAGTATCAGATCCAGTCTCTTTCAATTTGAGTAAGATACCACCTTTACAACTAATTGAAATCATTTCAAATTTGAAAATATTATCAAATCAAGATGGTAACAGGAGAGGTCAACTTGAAAATTTCCTGAAGACAAATCTGGATATATCAATCGCAGTTACTCAAGCATTATTAGAGATGGGTTTTATAAATTACAACGTAGTTACACAAGTAATGAGGAAGCACTTGCAAACTACTGGTGCTTCAAACTATAATAATAACTTCAATGACTTCAACAGTGGTATGCCTACAAATGGTAACATACCAATGATGGGTTCTACAATGCAGCCAATGACGATGCCATCAAATCAATATATACCTATAATGCAAGCCCAATCACAACCACAAATGTCACAGCCGTTGCCAATGCCGCAACAGCAACAGCAACAACAATCACAGCAACCACCACCACCACTACTACCACCACCACAACAACAATCAATACAACAGCAAGGACAACAAAATAATATGGCATACGGGTTTCCACCACCAATGCCATTTATGCCACCAATGCCAATGGTTCCACAAGGCCAACAGCCTATGATGAAAACAACACCTCCACCAGTATCAATGAATCCAATGCCAGTATCATCAACATCGTCTTCATCAGCACCAGCAGCAGGTCCTCCATTACCAACACCTACCACAGGTGGAACCATCAATTACGCTAAATTGAATACACTGCCACAAGAACAACAAGTTATGATTAAACAAGTGCTAGCACTGACTCCTGATCAATTGCAATCATTACCAGAGGACCAAAAATCGATGGTCAACAATTTAAGAAAAGAATATTTCCTATAGAAAATAAATCATATCATTACCATGCATATCAATTTCTATGTACATACCAACCAATCCATTGGTATCTGAAATTATGTCTTGTATATATGCACATACATAGATATATATTACCAAATCACGTTAAGGAAAATAGCAATAAATGTACATACCAATTTGAAACTAAGTTTTGTATATAAGAACCCTTCTCTTATCTAGATACCCATGGATAACTGGATAGCTAGCTAGCTAGCTAGATAGATAGATCAAGCCAAGCTCTCACGATCTAACTAATATTGTAGTCGGTAACAACAGAGAATGAACAAGTATTTCAAGAGCCCCTCAAATACGTCCAATTAAAACAAATAAAATTGTGTCAAATTATATAGGAACTCTCTTATTCTTTGTAACAACTCGACTTGATATTGCAATTATTGATGTCGAAATTGTTGCTGATATTGACGATGGATACTTAAATCGTAACGATCTTGTATATTTTTATTTCCTAATTGCGTATTATATCAATTTTTCACTGTTTGATATTTTCACATGGTTAATAAACATGTCTATAAATCCAAGAAAAGCATAATGACAAACCTCACATATTTTGAGGATTTGGTTCGAATGCATAAGATCCAACAATTGGAAAAAAACATTATTGATATATAAATGACAGTAATATATAAATATATAGATATATCTAAATAACTAACTTGATTGAATCATTTTTCATTCTACTCTTTCCATATCGCAGGTTTGTTTTTAATGGTGTCTTACGAATCAGAGTAAGATTTTATTCGGAGTTCTGACTACTATTTAAAATACATATTATATAATATAAAAGACTCAATTAGAATAGAACCTTAATTTTTATTTAGACATCAGGATTAAGGTCAACTTTTTAAGGAAAGAGAAGAGGTATATTGTAGTAAACTAAATAAAGGATTCTTGATGAGTGTTAATTATAGTGAAACTATTTGTAGTTTTCAAGACACGGCCATTAATAATATTGGTACTGGCAAGAAATATCAAACTATGGCACATACCCGTTCTTCAAATATAAGATTTGTACCAGCTGTCACTCATGATATGGTACGTTCTTTATTCGATCCAACTATAAAGAAATCATTTTTAGAATGTTGCATCACTTTGAGTATATTTGCTAATTTTGGATTATGTTATTTATTCAATTTAAAGTTTGGTCAAAGTTTGACAAAAGTATTTTATTTATTTCAATACATTTTATGGAGACTTTCTTATAATTTAGGTATTGGTATTTTATTGCATTATCAATCAAAAAATGAATCATTGACTAGTTTTGCAAAATTGAATAAATTGTTTGATAAAAAATCAACTTCAAAATTAGCTAAATTCTGTCAATTCGAGATTTCAACAAAGATGGCAAATGATTATAATATGCATAATTATCCTGAGGAATTCAACATTTGGTTGTTATTCCGACAATTCGTTGATTTAATCTTGATGCAGGATTTTACTACTTATATTCTATTCGTATATTGCTCTTTACCTTCAGAAGGTATAGATTTTAAAAATTGGCGAATACTAGTTGGTACTTCCATGATTTTATTCAATATCTGGGTTAAGGTTGATGCTCATAGAGTGGTCAAAGATTATGCTTGGTATTGGGGAGATTTCTTCTTTTTACAAGACTCAGAATTAACCTTTGATGGTGTCTTTAATATTTCCCCTCATCCAATGTATTCTATTGGATATTTAGGTTATTATGGGATTTCATTAATTTGTGGAGATTATAAAGTTTTATTAATTTCTATATGGGGCCATATATTACAATTCTTATTCTTAAAATACGTTGAAAACCCTCATATTGAAGAAATATATGGCAGTGAGTCAGATACAAACCAGCTATCTAACAGTTATATCGATGACTTGATAGTTAAAGAAAACTATGATTATTCAAGACCTTTGATAAGTACTGGATTAAGATGGAAGCATTATGATCTATTAAGATTTTCTGACCACTTTACAATTTTGTCTATCTTAGCTGTTGTATTGATTGCAATTAAGACAAAACCTACAGAAAAGGCTTTATTTATTATCACAATTACCGCCAAGATATTTTCTGCTTCTTTCACTTCTTACATCCTGTTCAAACAGTCAAAGGATAAATGGTTTACAAAAATATTCTTAAAAAATGGATATACTCAGATTTACTGTTACCAGCAATGGCAATTCATTTATAATTATAGTTTTGTATTACCAACTACTCTGTTAATTTTACAAACAACCTCCAAAATTTATAATCTATACCCAAACATTGAATATACCCAAATTATATTTGGAGGAATTTTATGCGCCATTCAAATGTGGTGTAACTCAGAAATTAGAGCTGCAATCTCTGACTTCGGCTGGTTTTACGGAGATTTCTTCTTAATTAATTACATATCCGAAAGAAGACTGACGTCACAGGGAATCTATAGATATTTGAATAATCCTGAGGCAATATTAGGTACCGCAGGAATATGGGGAACCGCTTTGATGACAAATTTCTGTTATGAAAATATCATATTAGCAATCATTTGGACATCTACAAATTTTATATTTGTGAAATTCATAGAGAAACCACATGTTTCTAAAATCTATGGAAATGAAACAAGAATTAGCGGCGTTGGAAAAACATTACAAGGATTAAAGCCTTTGCGAATGATATATGATATCTTTGATGATATCGGTTCCCTATTTCTTCGCAATTTAATCGCTAGTAACAAACATGCATTGAACCATTCTGCAGCTTCTCCTTTACATCTCGAATTTTCTATCCAAGAAGCATTAGAGAATGCCAATGCAAAACTTGCCCCAAACTGTAAGTTCAATCTAGAACCAAAGCCAAATGATGAGTACGTTTTACCAGAGTCTATAAAAATTAGTTGGCAGTTACCAATTGAACTATATAATAATAGAGATTGGATCGGTTTATATAACGTACTTGATACCAGAACAAATAGATACAGGACAAAAGTCTCATCGTCTGGCCATTGGTGCGGGACATCTAGAGAGGGATATAAATCGGATAAACAAAACACAATGGCTATAAAGGAATTTCACAAGAACTCAAAAGTAGTTAAAGGTGTTGTTGTTTTTGACTACAATTTGTTAATATTTGAGCCCGGTATTTATGAGGTCAGATATCACAGTAACGGTGGACACAACGTTATTATGAGTTCTCAACCATTTCAAATAAAGTTTCCAAAATTCGAAATAACTGATCAAGAAATATTACATAGCAATTTAGTTAATTTTTTGACGAAAGTTAACTCAATTAATGATGGAAAATTTGTTGAAAATGGTTCGAAATATTTCAATACAAGAACTTTCTCTTGTTTATTAAAGAAATCCACAGGTATTGATATATCAATCGAATTTATTAAAAAGGTTAGCGGTGATCTGAAAATTATTTCTCACAGATTATGTGAAATCAAAAAAATATTAGATAGCTTAGATTGACATAATCTAGAAGTTTCAAAACTTGCCCTCTAAGATATAATTTTAAAAAGAGGTATATATAGTAGCATATCCTGTTTATCTTTTATCTTCAATTCTACATGCACATATGCTCAAGTATTATCTCATGTTTTCAAGGAATGAACTCAATATGTAATCTTTATTATTCATTATTCTAATAGTTAAGAAATAAAATTCATTAAAATGGGTATACTCTATACAAAATATAATACGAACGATAAAATAATAAACGTAAAGTTGGAACTTAATATAGAACCACCACCAGTATATTCTGACATGGTGTAACTACTAGAGGAAAAATGATTAATATCCGAGGTTACTGATTCAGTACCGATTGAAGTTCTTGATACAACATCACTTGGAGCTGACAATGAAGTGGTACTTAAATCACTATTTGAAGTAACCGATATATGGTTCTCTTCCGTTGGATTTGTAAATGTAACTGATGGTACAAGTTTAGAACTTATAACTTCTGTAGTTATTGTCAATATTTCTTGAGAATAAGTTAGTGTTGATTCTGTAATTGTAATTTCTTGAGTTTTAATGGTATAACCTGTCACCGTCTTAGATTTCCCACTAATAATGTCAGAATTTGTTTTGGTAATCACATATGTATATTCACTTTGGATCGGTATTTGAGTAGTTGATAAAAATGTAGTTGTAGTTGTTTCAAGAGATAATGTTGAAAGCAATAACGATCTTGTCGAAGTTTCTATATCTATGGAAATACTTCCTTCACCAACAGATGTTTTAGTTTCTGAGGTGGTAATCACAACCTCAGACCCTTCAATTACAGTTACAGTTTCAGATTTAGTAATAGGAATACTTGTTGTATAAGTACTCTTTTGAGATGGGACTAAAGTGGTAATTGGAGATGTAATCACAGTAGTTACGGTGATGTTATCTGTTGTAATATAAATAATAGAAGGTGTTAATGTTGTAGTAACAACTTCTGTAATAGTTGAATTTCCAATAATACATGATAAATCATTAGTTTTGTTGTCAACAATTGTAGAAGTTTTAGTAATATTTGTCATGTCAGTAATATCCTCTGTGATAATTTCATTAATAGTGTGTGTCACATTTATGATGTTAGTATAGTTTAAAGTTTCTGTCACATCAATAATATGGAGAGTATCAATGATGGATGTGTAATTATATATACCGGTAGTAGTCAAAATGTTGCTTATTTCTACAGTATTAGTAACGACTTCATATTCAGTAGTGTCAAATACGTCAGTTTTGTTATAGGTATGTGTTACATTATGAGTATTTGTAAAGGCAACTGTATTGGTAACATCAATGGTGAAAAATTCATTTTTAGTCTCTGTTGTGTGAAGTGTTTCTGTTATCAATCGTGTTTCTGTAGTATCAATAGTTCTTGTTACATTCTGTGTTGCATTTAAAGTCATAAACTTAGTAAATTCAACGGTATCTGTGATTTCAGTAGTTTCTGCTACTTCTATAGTTGCAGTAGTTGCAGTTGTTAATGTTGTATCCAATGTATGTGTTTCTTCAATTGTTTCAGTTAATGGAATAACATTGGTGATGTTAACAGTATATGTTTCGCCCTGTACTTCAGTAACATCAAATGTTTTTGTTTCCTCTATTATATTTGTTATATTTACAGTATTGGTAATGACCAAAGAAGTAGTTGATTTAATTGTATTGAAAAGATCAACGTATGCAAACTCTTCAATAATACTCAAAACATTATGTGTACTTGTCAAAGAACTTGTAGAAGTTGTTGGAATAGTATTTGTTATCTCTACGGTAGTTTGAACCTCATGTGTATGTGTGACATCTACAATGTTGGTGGTCAATAATGTGCTAGTTAGGTTTACCAGATGTATTTGGTCAATAATTGATGTCAATTCCATTGTTTCTGTCACTTCATGGGTCTCAGTGACATCTTTTACTTCTGTTTTATTAAATGTATATGTAACATCAATAGTATTTGTAACCTGAATGGTATCTGAAGTATTAATTGTTTTAGTAACTTCGTTGGTCTTGGTAATGTTATAGGTATTAGTTAATTCATGAGTTTCTGTAATATCAGTAGTCTTAGAAACATCAATGGTTTGAGTGACATTGTAAGTAGACGTGACATCGACAGTATGCGTAGAATCAATGGTCTCAGTTTTTTCATACACTCTAGTAGTGTTGATAGTATTGGTAGTTAGAATGCTATGGGTAGAATCAATTGTATGTGTTAAATCAATTTCTTCTGTAGTTAAGATAGTTGAAGTTGCAGTTATAGTACTTTTAATGCTATCAGTCTTCGTAATTTCAACAGTCTCAGTAACAATCTCAGTTACAGATACGTTGGTAGTTACTTCAACTACATCTGTAATAGGTTTTCCGATACTATTAGTTTTAGTGATAGTATTAATCTGTTGAGTTGTTAGTGTTTTAGTTATATCAATCGTTTCTGTTGATTTAATGGTTTCGGTTACATTTACGGTCAAGGAAGTATTGGCAGTTGAAGTCACAATAACAGTACTTGTCTCCTTAATGGTGTTTGTAACGTTAACTGTTCCAATTTCACTATGAGTTATAGTGGTAGCAACTGTTTCATAGGCAGTAGAAACGTGTATACTTGTAGTAACCGAAGTGGATGGGAGTATAGATGTGCTCGTAACAACAGTTGTACCAGTGACTGTGTTGAAAATTGTTGATATAACATCTTTAGTGCTTAAAACATTAGAAGTAACTAGCTGAGTGTCAGTGACTGTTTTTGTAATCTGTTGGGTGGAAGTTACAACAGAAGAGCCTATTTCTGTTACCGTTTCAGTGATAGCATGTGTTGAAGTGACAATGTTAGTTTGTTGATGCGTCACTGTTTCTGTTTCCTGAACAGTTTCAGTTACGACATTACTAACTTCAATAGTATTTGTAATCGTGGCATATACAGGTTGGGTAGAAGCAACCAAAGATGTAGTATGTTCTGTAACTGTGACAATGGTACTGACTTCTAAGGTTTCCGTTGTAGTTTGTACCAATTGTTGTGTTGAATATAATGTAGCCGTGAGGTAACTGGTTTCAGTAACTACAATAGAAACCTGTTGGGTATTAGTTACATCAACATTATTAGTTACGTCAACAGTATTAGTAACGTCAATGCTATTTGTTACTGTTGCAGTACTATATTGGGTGTTTGTAATAGTTACATATGCAGTACATCCTGCATTAGTAGTTACGGGAGTATTGGAATTACATATCCCAGATGTAGTCACTATAGTTCTACGAAGCGTCGTCGTTGGTATCTCCGCACTTACCACAATCGATTTAAGTAACAGGAACCATAGAAAAAATACCAGATTTTTCAACATTTCGTTATATTATGTATATTGAATAGATATTATCTCTAGATTCAGTTTCTTTTTTAACCTTGAGTGTGTGACGATTATTGTATGTTCTGATTTTGAATATAATATTAATTGAATATAATATTAATTGAATATAACGACATAAAATGAGATAGCTCTAAAATTTCAAACTATAAAATTATAATTATTTAACCGTCTTTATATATTAAAATCTCAAAAGTAATCTTTTAATTCGTCCTCATTCTAGAAGATAGTTACATCTTGTCTTGAAATGGAAATAATTACGTTTTAGCTAAGCGTTTGTTCGATCAGCTCTTTCTCAATCCAGTAAATCAAATTGAATCCCAAACCCACATACATAGCACTTCTTGATTTACTAAATTATAAAACCTATTGATACCCACCCGGATCATTCCATTGAACAATAACCGCTGACCACTGACACTGAATCACAGCCTTTTGCAAATATAATCAGATCCGAAAAAAAAAAGAATCAAAACTTGACTAGAAACAAAAAAGAAAGAAAGCTAGATTCTGAAACATTCAATGGTTCTTGTTATAACAACCAAAAGCAGCTTAATGATCCAAGACAGAGCTGACATCATTGTCTCTTTGTCGGTTAATATTGGAAGTTTTGCCGCTTTTTATGGACAAATTTTCAATTCTTTGTTTTAAATAAGTTCTACGGAATGTTCTTAAAGAGCTGCGCTAGATTCTGAGTAAAAGTGATTAACAGTTTTAAGTTGTGTAATTACCGAATCGGGTAATTACATGAAGTACATCAACATGTGTTGATTTGCTACAACAACGAGATTTGGCATTTTGGGACATTGAAATGTTAGAAGTTCAGAAACAAAGGAAGGTACATTATTATTTATCGATTACTAGTTCTCCCCTCGGGGGAGGTATTATAGTTTTTTAGTATAGTTACATGACATTTTACTCAAGATGTATGTACTTGCCAGTTTCTTTAAGTTTCAGAAGTTTTTTCTTTACATTCTATCGCCAAAGAAATAGTTGAAGCAAAAGCAAATAACAGACTTAAAAGAATTGTAAATGCTGTTGGAATCAAAATGAGTAACATATTGGATATTTGTCACAGGTTTGCACATTACTGAGTATATTTGAAAAGTTTTCTGTTTAATTTGTTTTATCCTATTAGCTTTGATAAAAATGTGGTCAAATTCTCTCTAATTCACAGATTTATTATACTCTAAATTTCTCTACAATGCATATAGAGTAGAAACTTAGTACCATTCTTTGGAGGAGGAACGGAATAAGCGGGTCGGTTAATACCGCTGGTATCTATTCTTCAATATATTTCAGATAGAAATCCTGCTGTTGTGTCTATCAATTTTCTTCTTGACAATGCCAATAGGTTTGAGCTTTATTGAGGTATTGGATATTATTAAAAAGTGGATGTTATTACAATCGTGTTTGTTCTAACAGTATCTTACAATTTGATAAGATATTTCCATTTACAAAATTTTAATATTTTAATTAGATTAAACTCAGTTGATACTCAAGCCGGAGAAAATACCCCTAGAGAGAGAGATTTTTTTCTTCTATTTCTTGTGATTAAATGTGTGGTATCATTTATTATACAATAATCGTAGCATTTCAGATCAAAATGACCTTTTTTATTACAAGTTTTCAAGCTTCTTATTTAAAAATAAAAAATTTTAGTCTTTTAAGTTTTGGTATCTCGTAGAACCTGAAACATTATAAATTTGAAATTTATAGCTTCATAATAGACCACTTATCATTACGATAAAAACTAATAGTATAGCATAGATGTTCATTCATCGAATGAATAAAGACACATGCCCCCTAATAGTAATTCGTAATTGATTTTTATCTTTATTTTCTTCTTTTGATCTACATGCACCATTCAAAGTGTAATCAATGATGTTCACATAAAATTCATTCTTCAAAAGTATGTCTCATTGAGCTCGGTTCATGTCAATTTTTTACCAAATTAGGTAAACATCATAACATGAAACTGAATCAACAAGTTAGAAAAGTACCTCTGATTTTAAGCGGATTGTTAACCTAATAATAAATCAATTCCTTCCATTATAGTATATCTTAAACACTTCTAAACTTTATCGATGACCATTCTTCTTAAAGGGCTCAATTTCACTTTTGAATGATATGATCCAAAATACGTACATAATGATCGTTTCTACAATTTAGTTTGGAAAATTGAAGGGTGGCAAAATAAAAAGATTAAAATTTGAAATTAACCAATAATTTAAACATCGATGATGGTTACTATTATTGATAAATAAAGGTTTAAGTCAACAATTCAGAAAGGGATAATATCTCTGTAAGAAAGTGTTTTAAGGTTTCCAGTGTTGTGATTTTTTTCCCTTTGGTTTTTCGATTGGATTAAGAAATTTGGAGATTTAAAGGATTTTAAGTTGAATTTTTAGACAAAACTGTAAATCTGTTAATTGGAAGAAATTATGTCAAGTGTAGCAACTGCTTCGGTAAATGCTCATGAAGGTGGTATTAAACCATACTTTGAACAAAAAATACAAGAAACTGAATTGAAAATTCATGAAAAGACTGAGAATTTACGCCGTTTAGAAGCTCAAAGAAATGCTTTAAATGATAAGGTTCGTTTTATTAAAGATGAACTACGATTATTACAAGAGCCTGGTTCATACGTCGGTGAAGTGATAAAAGTAGTATCTGATAAGAGAGTTTTAGTCAAGGTTCAACCGGAAGGTAAATACATTGTGGATGTTGCAAAAGATATTAATGTTAAGGATTTAAAACCATCACAAAGGGTATGTTTAAAGAGTGATACTTATATGTTACATAAAGTTTTGGAAAACAAAGCAGACCCGTTAGTTTCATTGATGATGGTTGAAAAAGTACCAGATTCTACTTACGATATGGTTGGTGGTTTAACAAAACAAATTAAAGAGATTAAAGAAGTTATAGAATTGCCTGTCAAGCATCCAGAATTGTTCGAAAGTTTAGGTATTGCACAACCAAAGGGTGTTATCTTATATGGTCCACCAGGTACAGGTAAGACCCTTCTAGCAAGAGCTGTTGCGCACCATACCGATTGTAAATTTATTAGAGTTAGTGGTGCTGAACTAGTCCAAAAATATATCGGTGAAGGTTCCAGAATGGTGCGTGAATTGTTCGTAATGGCAAGAGAACATGCGCCATCCATTATATTCATGGATGAAATCGATTCTATAGGTTCTAGTCGTGTTGAAGGAGGATCCGGTGGTGGTGATTCAGAAGTCCAAAGAACCATGTTAGAACTATTAAATCAACTGGACGGTTTTGAGACGTCAAAGAACATTAAAATTATTATGGCAACAAACAGATTAGACATTTTAGACCCTGCTTTATTAAGACCAGGTAGAATAGACAGAAAAATTGAATTCCCACCACCAACCGTAGCAGCAAGAACAGAAATTCTAAGAATTCACTCCAGAAAGATGAATCTAACCCGTGGTATTAATTTAAGGAAGGTAGCAGAAAAAATGAACGGCTGTTCAGGTGCAGATGTAAAAGGTGTTTGTACTGAAGCCGGTATGTATGCATTAAGAGAAAGAAGAATACACGTCACACAAGAAGATTTCGAATTGGCGGTAAGCAAAGTAATGAACAAGGGTAGCGAGACTGCTATTTCAGTGGCAAAGCTGTTCAAATAGGTTGTCATCACATATATATTTTACATACAGTCCCCACATTACATACATAAAATAAACTTGTCATTAATCAGTTTACAATTAATCAGGGCCTCCCCTGGCAAGCTGAACCATGGGTAAGATATGATACTGTGATAATGCTAAGAAGTATCTTGTACTAGCGAAGTATCCAAGTTTGGGATCAGCTGAGTTCAGCGTTTACGGTTTGACTTGGTTTGACTTGGTTTGGGTTGGCTCCCCCCCATCAGTTGTGAATCTATATGTTCTTCGTCTACAACGACTCAAACCGTCCATTTTGTAAATTCAAAATGACTATCGTCTTATTCTACGGCTGTTTCTTTGTGTTTTATTAGGAAACATTCACTAGTAAAACGTAAAATATGAAATTTTGTTTAAAGGCTCTTTCTCTCTCTGTTCTGAGCTTAAAGTTAACAAAGAATGCGAAATGAATGAAGGATAATCAGAGTTTAAAACTTGTTAAACTCAATTAGAACTTCTTATTTTACGTTTTATAAGGTTAGATATACGTTTAGAGTTCAAGTATTGAATTTAATATTAATATATACTATTTATAAGGTTTAACTTTTGTTGGGGAGGTTCCTTTATCCAAAGAAATAAATCGTTATTAGTAACATTAAATATATATATATATATATATATATATATTTTAGGAATTTTGTTACAATACGTATTTAATATATATATTTTATTTTTTTTGAAAATTGGATTGTGTGTTATATATTGAGTTCAACAACAATTCAAAGGGTACCTATCACCAATAATATACATTTTATTAATATTAATACTAATATTAATTTTTTTTTCTATATTTTTGGTTCGAAATAGATATATATATATACTTCATATTTTGATAGAGTTGATTGTATTTTTGATTTTGGAAGAATCCGTCTGATGTCTGCAGAAAAGAAACCACACACTTTACAGCCGCAAGAGAGGCAACAGTCAATTGATGAGCAAAATGGATATTCTCATGCAAATAATTATCATGTAAATCACAATAAATATCAGCAAAGACAGAACTACAACAAGCAAAATTACCATCGAAATGTTAGGTATAATAATAACGGAAATAATAACAACAATAATAACAATGGTAATGGTAAATACAATAATTACAACCAAAACTCACAATATGGCAGGTACAATAATGGTTTAATGAATAGAGGCTATAATAATGGTTATAAGAATCATAGGGGTGGCATGCAACCTATTGTTCATATGCAATGGCCAGGTTATGCAATGGCTCAACCAATGTATTATATGCCACAAGAAATGAATATTCAACATTCTCCTGCTGCTATTGATTTGCCTTCAACTACTTCTTCCACCACCTCTTCATCAAAGTCAGGGAATTATAGCCCTGCTGGTAAAAGAATTGAAATCACAACAAAAAATGGAGAGCAATTGGATTTAAAGGCAATCCATACTAAATATCTAGCAGACTCTAACCAAGAACAATCATCAAAGGAAAATACTCCAGGTGAAGAGGAACCGAAAAGTGACGAACAACCTGAGTCAGAGGAAAATTCTGAAGAATCTCTATCTGAAGCTGAAAAGACACGAAAACTGTTCTTGGAACAGATTAAACTTCGTAAAGCTGCTCTTGAGAAAAAGAAAAATGAATCTGACCTACAAAGTGATACTAATGAAGAAATTAGTACAAACGTAGAAGTTCCAGAGGATGAAAACTCTAATGATACTATTCCCCCAGTAGAACATGAAACCCAATACTTGAAAGATAATGAGAAAGAGGTTAATGATAATGAAAAAGCAACCCAAGAAAATCCTTTAGATAATGCAAACGAAGTTAATAAGGAACTGGATTCTACTGATGTTGAAACAAAGGATGATAAAAGTAATGATTGTAGTACCGATGTTCATGATAATAACTCAATGACTGTAAGTAACTTATTAGAAATATTGCAAAGGGCTAAGCCAATTGAAGATATTTATTCATTCGAGTATCCAAAAGGGTTTGAAAAACCAGATTCAAAGTATTCAAGGTCTAATATTAAATATACCTATGGTCCAACCTTTTTATTACAATTTAAAGATAAAATTAAGGTTAAGCCAGATACTAAATGGATAGATGAAGCACTATCGAAAATTGTAATTCCACCTGGTATGACTAGAATTGATAGAGTGAGAGATGGAAAATTTGGTATGGGCAGTCGTCTAAGCAGTAATCGTGATTTCAGTAAGACAGGTTCTATGAGAAACATGGATGGAAGATCGAATTCAAGAAATAACTCAAAGAGGAAGTCTAAAAGAGGTGGTATGGAAGACAGAAGGTCTACAAGGGCCTACACATCCAGAAAAGAGAGGGAAAGAATGGCAGAAGGTAGATTAGAAGAAGAAAAATTCACAGAGGGAAAGAAGGAAGAAGTAGCACCGCTAGTCCCAAGCGCAAATAGATGGGTTCCTAAATCAAGAATGAAGAAGACGGAAAAGAAACTAGCTCCAGATGGTGTAACAGAATTAATTGATGAAGAAGAAGCCAAAAGAAAGATGAAATCATTGTTGAATAAGTTAACTTTAGAAAAGTTCGATACAATTTCTAGTGAAGTATTAGCCCTAGCGAATCAATCTAAGTGGGAGTCAAATGGTGAAACATTGATAATCGTTATCGAAGAATTATTCCATAAAGCATGCGACGAACCTCATTGGACAGTAATGTATGCCCAATTGTGCGGTAAGATAGTTAAGGAATTAGATCCAGAAATCAAAGACGAAAATAATCCAACTAAGACTGGTCCAAAATTGGTATTACACTATTTAGTTGCTAGATGTCATACAGAATTTGAGAAGGGATGGTCTGATAAACTACCGACAAACCCAGATGGTTCTCCATTAGAAATTGAAATGATGTCTGAAGAATATTACCAAGCGGCTGCCGCCAAGAGAAGAGGTTTGGGTTTAGTCCGTTTTATTGGTTTCTTGTATAGATTGAACTTATTGACAGGTAAGATGATGTTTGAATGTTTCCGTAGGTTAATGAAGGATTTGAATGATAACCCAACAGAAGAGACATTAGAATCTGTTATTGAACTGTTGAGTACTGTAGGTGAACAATTTGAGACTGATAGTTTCAGCGCAGGCCAAGCAACGTTAGAAGGCTCTGCGTTATTAGACAGTTTATTTGGTATTATCCAAAAAATTATCGATAGCGGTAAGATATCTAGTAGAATTAAATTTAAACTGATTGATTTGAAGGAATTGAGGGAAGACAAGAATTGGACTGGCGTCAAGAAAGATGAAGGACCAAAGACTATCTCTCAAATTCATGAGGAAGACGAAAGACAACGTAAATTAAAAGAATTGAAAAACAGTTCTAGAGGAGGATCAAGAAGAATGAATAGTAACTTCCATAGTAATAATAATAGTCATAATAATAGCGGAGTAGGTGGTGGCAGGATGTTATCCAGAAGAGAACAACCTGCGGTCTCCAAGGATAATTTTATCACCACTCGATCCACATCATCTAGAATGAACCAAAAGGTTTCTTATAAAGAAGAAACTGTCCCAGAACCACAGCCTACTGTGGTATCAAACATGTTTAATGCATTAATGAACCACGATGATGATGACGATTAATAAATTAGATTATAAATTGCGTATATATGTTCCCCCCCACACCACCACTTTCAAACCAAAAATATAAAAAAATAAATATAAAGTCTTTTTAAAACTACCCTGAATTCCATTTCTTGTGTTATAGTAGTTGTAACAAGCTTTGCTAGATTTATCAATTCTGCTTTGACACTAGCGATTGGATAGAGTATAAGTTGTATATAATAGTAATCCTTGAAAGATATATATGTTCTGGTGGTACCTTTTCATTACCCGTTCGAACCCTGCAAGATGCGTTCCAGCTGTATTCATTTTCCAATTTGTGAGAGGGTAACGAATTGATAACTATTTCCTTATTATCACGTGAGCATATTTACCTTGACATCCAACACAGAAACACACAAAATATTCCCTCAGGAAATTCTCTGTCAGCGTATTTTCACCCCCTTCTCCTCTCCCCCACCCCACCCCACCCCACCAAACGCCACAGTTTAAGAGAAACAGACCTACACACAGACCAAGAATTACACTAAAGATAGCACAAGATCACGCGATTTAAATTCAAGAAGCGGAAAAAAACAACACTTCCTGAAAACTCCTATTTCCGAGAGTTTTCTCCAAAACAACAGTCGTACAAACACCAACGGAATAACGTGACTCCACAGTTTTCTTCCCTTTCTTTTCCTCTCAAGAAACACAGAATTTAAAAAACAAAAACTAACGGTGTCATATCACGTTGTCCGCTCCCCATCTATAACAATGACTCCCCTAATTTGTGTTTGTTTTCGGAAGACAAATCAAACTTCACCAAATTTTAGAGGTCCAAAGAAATCGGAATAGTTTTGACCTTTTTGACCTTTTTGATTAATTGTTTTAGTTTTAGTTTTAGTTTCAATCTAATCTTATCTAGCCAGTCTAATCACAATCACAATCACAATCACAATCACATTCGGCAACCTCAATTTCTGTCAGTTCATTCATTCATTACTATTCAATTCTATTCCATTCCATTCAATTCAACAATATCCACTAGCCTCTCTAAATCTTGCAACCTTCTAAGTCAGTTAGAACACAAACAATAGATCATGTCACATTTTATGGGATTCCACTAACTAAATTTATCATAATCCAACCTTAAACTGTGTGCTCATATGCAAGAAGCATTGATTGTTACAATTATTCTTGTTGTGTTTTCATGTTTCTTTGACTCATAAGATAATTACGATGATGATTATGATTCTAATTACAGCTTTTAACACTTGCGACAATAACCACAGCTCTTGGGCTCTCTAGCAGAGGTTTGTAGATTGATCGATAAGACTCTTACTTGTTGCTATCACCATATAGTTTTCTTGGAAAAACTGGGAATTAGAAATTTTCAGTGAAAATAAAAAAAAAGAATCTAGCAGGAAAAATAGCCAATTATCATTTCTTGCCCCTGTATATAAACTCACCTTCCATCTCATGATCAGATCTTTGAAAAAAAATGTACTTCCTTAATGAATTTCATTTTTCTTTGCTTTCTAATTCTAAACTACAATAATATTAATTCAAGCAAGGAAATCAACATTGATTGATTGAAAAATACAAGAATATAAAAGAGGCTCAATCACTGAACTTCACCATTTATAGACTACTTCTTTTGCTTAAACAAAAAACTAAATTACTCATTTCATTATTCTTTAAACTAAAATGCCTTCTCATTTCGATACTATCCAATTACATGCAGGTCAAGAAGACGCAAGCACCAATGCTAATAATCCAAATGCTGTTCCAATTTATGCTACAACATCATATGTATTCAATGATTCCAAGCACGGTGCTCAATTGTTTGGTTTAGAGACTCCTGGTTACATTTATTCCCGTATTATGAATCCAACTGTTGATGTCTTTGAAAAAAGAATCGCTGCTTTAGAAGGTGGTATCGCTGCTTTAGCTGTATCTTCTGGTCAAGCTGCTCAAACTTTGGCCATTACTGGTTTAGCTCATGCTGGTGATAATATCGTTTCAACAAGTTACTTATATGGTGGTACTTATAACCAGTTTAAAGTCGCATTTAAAAGATTAGGTATTAATGTAAAATTTGTTGAAGGTGACGATCCAAAAGATTTTGAGAAATTGTTTGATGAAAAGACAAAAGCTGTTTATTTGGAAACCATAGGTAATCCAAAATATAATGTTCCAGATTTTGAAAAAATTACTGAAGTTGCTCATAAGCATGGTATCCCTGTCGTAGTCGACAACACTTTCGGTGCCGGTGGTTATTTCTGTCAACCAATTAAGTACGGTTGTGACATTGTAACACACTCTGCTACAAAATGGATTGGTGGCCATGGTACCACTGTTGCTGGTGCAATTATTGATTCTGGTAAATTCCCATGGAAGGATTATCCTGAAAGATTCCCACAATTCTCAAAACCTTCTGAAGGTTATCATGGTTTAGTATTTAATGATGCCTTTGGTCCAGCTGCTTTCATTGGCCATGTTAGAACTGAATTGCTAAGAGATTTAGGACCATGTTTGGATGCATTCTCTGCTTTCTTATTGCTACAAGGTGTTGAAACATTATCTCTAAGAGGTGAAAGACATGGTGAGAATACTTTAAAGTTAGCTAAATGGTTGGAAAAGTCTCCTTATGTTTCCTGGGTCTCTTACCCTGGTTTACCTTCTCATTCTCATCATGAAAATGCAAAGAAATATTTGTCTAATGGTTTCGGTGGTGTTTTATCATTCGGTGTCAAGGATCTACCAAATGCCAGCGATGAAAAGGATCCATTCAAGGCTTCTGGTGCTCAAGTTGTCGATAATTTGAAATTAGCTTTAAATTTGGCTAATGTTGGTGATTCTAAGACTTTAGTTATTGCTCCATACTTCACAACCCATCAACAGTTGAATGAAGAAGAAAAATTAGCCTCTGGTGTCACTAAAGACTTAATTCGTGTCTCAGTTGGTACTGAATACATTGATGATATAATTGCAGACTTCCAACAATCCTTTGAAAAAGTCTTTGCAGGTCAAAAACCATGATAAAATAACTTGAATATATGAATGTAATTTTTATGAAATAGTTAGTATCTACTTAACTGAAATGAAAGTGTTAAATAGTTGTGCTTTATTTTTATATGTATTATTATTATTACCATTGTTATCTTGTAAATTTTTGATAAATTGGTATTCCAATTAACTAATGACTGTCTTTATAAAATTATATAATTATTATACATATATATACGTATGATCACTATTAACTTGCAATTCCTAATTATTGGAATTAATCATTTTTGGTATTATTTGTTGGTAGTGCTTTATTTAAGTAACCACCTTTTTCACATAAGTTGTAAAAAATACTATTCTTATTTTCTAACAGGGTGTCAGGAGAATCGAATTCCCTGACTTCACCCTTGTCAAGAACTAAAATCTTGTCATATCCCAGAACTGTGTCGATCCTATGAGCAATAGTTAAAATGGTTCTATCAGAAAACTCATTTCTAATGGTTTCTTGAATAATCTTATCTGTTTCCATATCAACAGAGGCGGTTGCTTCATCTAATACCAAAATCTTAGAATGATTTAATAATGCTCTTGACAAACATAACAACTGTCTTTGACCAACAGATAAATTAGAACCATTTTCATTAATTTTAATTTCAAGTAGGTTATTATCTTTGGCTGAAACATTGGTTTCTTCAGATTCAGAATTATCATCCCTATTAGAAATAATTCTTTCCAAATGTGGCTTTAAGTGAGATGCTTCAATTGCCTTCCAAAGCTCTTCGTCTGAATGTTGATCAAACGGATCCAGATTAGTTCTAATAGTTCCTTCAAATGCTTGTGCATCTTGTGGGATAATTGCTAGATTGCTTCTTAGATCAGACAAACCTAAAGTTGAAATATCGACTCCATCAATAACAATTTTACCGTCGGTGGCTTCTAAAATTCTAAATAAGGCCAAAGTTAATGTCGATTTACCAGCACCAGTTCTTCCTACAATACCTATCTTTTCCCTAGGTTCGATTTCCAAGTTAATTTTATTCAATACAGGATCTAGATTTTTTCTATATTTGGTGGAATAATCGATAAACTTAATTGAACCATGTGCAGGCCAAGACTTTTCAGGTTTTGTTTCTTCAATTTCATGAGGTGGTTCTGGTGGTAATTCACAGTATTCTAATATCCTTTCCACTGAAACAATATTGGTTTCAATTTGCACTGACATCCTAACAATCCACATTAAGGAATTGGTGACTTGTAACGAATAACTCATTAACAAACCAACCATACCTGCAGTTAGTTGTTTGCTAGTACCGATTGTAGACAATGAAAGTAAACCTGTTGCCAAAACAATCAGAGCACCGATAGCTTGTAAACGAACAGATAACCATCTATTTGTAGATCTAAAGTTGAAGAGACAATCTATATTAAATTGAACGCTTTCAAAATTGAAGTAACTAAATCTTTTGGCGTGATTATAAGCATTTATAACAAGGTAACCGGCCAATGTTTCACTTATTAAGGACATAATTGGTGAATAGGTAATACTTGTCAATCTCTTTAGTTCTCTACTTGTTACAATATAGTAGGCTTGGTAATAAAAGTAAATAACAATTAAGAATATGTTGAAAACAAAAAACCAAGGCATATTATAACCCACTAAAATAACAGTAACAATATAACCTAACAGTGATCTAAAAAAATGAGAAAAGATAAACTGAAGTCCACTATCAACTGAATCTAAATCACCAGAAAATCTATTAATAATACGACCAATAGGTGTGGTCTCAAAGAAACTCATAGGACTATAGACGACAGATAATGCCATATTATCGTGAAGCTTTTTAGACCCTCTAATTGAACAGAAAATTAACATAACTATACTTCTTAAATTGTTGAAAGCTGCTGAAATTATACCAATCAAGGCATACACTCCGACAAACATCCATAAATTCTCATTAGAACCAGATTTTTGGTTGGATTCAGACCAGTGTTTTAGCCAGAAGTTCTCTGCCAGATCAAAAATTCTACTCAATAACATGAAAATGAAAAATAATGCTACACCTGAAACACCACACGCCTTAATATATGCAATATATACTGCAGTCTTGACACGACCTTCAGCAGTCGTCTCCTCCTTTTGGGCAGTTTTATTGTCACTCTTATTTATATCAAAAATAGGACGTGGTTTCAACGTTGCCATTGAAGCTTTTCTGGAACTAATTTCTAATGCTTTTCTTTGTTCCTTACCAGTATATGCAACTGTAGACTCTGCTAGATTGTCGTCGTCATTTTCAATTAAATTGTCATCAATTGGTACCACATCAGAAGTTTCTTCTGAAGTTTTACGTTCCTCACTTACTTCTTCTTTGCTGTTATTATCTCTGTCGTTATCGAATTCGTTGATTAAAGCTTTCAATTTGGAATCTTCGCTTGAGTTCATGACGTCATCATATGCACCTTCTTCTATAATTTCACAATTTTCTAATGCATAGATCTTTTGAGAGTGCTTTAAAACAGAAATTGCATTAGTTGTTAATATAATTGTCTTGCTTTTCAAAAGACCAGTTTGTTCATCTAAGACTTTTTCAATGATATTTTTACTAACTTCAGCATCAACTGCAGACAATATATCATCTAATAAATAGATATCTGATCTGGAATAGACGGCTCTGGCTAATGATAATCTAGCCTTTTGCCCACCTGATAATGAAATACCTTTTTCACCTACAATCGTTTCATCTCCATCCGGTAACATTTTCAAATCTTCAGTTAACTGACAAGCTTCGATTGTCAGATTGTAATAATGTTCGTCATATTTATGCCCAAACAAAATGTTTTCCTTAACAGAACTGTTCATAATCCATGCTTGTTGAGGACAATAGGCAATACTATTACCTCTAATAATAAGTTTTGGTGGAATTGATTCCTGTGCACCACTTATACATGGTAATTGTCCTAAAACAGCTCTTAATAAAGTTGTTTTACCAGAACCAACTCTTCCAACAATGCAGGTCAAACTCCCTTCTTTAACCTCAAAATGATTGACATTCTTGAAGGCAACCTGTGTATTATCAATAGTAGATTCTTCATCTCCATTTTCAGATGATACTAAGTTTTTCTTTCCCTTCCATAAAAATGTAGCATTATCAATTTCCACAGCACAAGAATGACCATCATTTTTTGGATCTGATTGTTCAATGAATGATCTATCTAATTCTTCAGTGGCTAAGAAATTCTTCAATCTTCCTAAGGAAACACTAACTTCGATTATGTTTGTAATAGTTGATGGGACTGAGTAAATTGCATCATTTAAGATGTTAAACAATGCTAAAGCTGGAAATACAATGTCTGGAGTTAATGCCATACCACTAGTTAAAGCAAAAATGATAAAGGATGAGCAAGTAACCATGATAGGAACACAATTCCAGGCAAAGAAGATACAATTACTGACAATACCTATTTTCTTGAAACTTTCAAGTTCTAAATCGTTACGAACATGATCCAATCTTTTTAACATTGGCTTTTCCCACGAATAAAGTTTGATAGACTTTATAGAATTCAGAATTTCTGTCAAAGTTCTAATTCTAATATCTTTGTATTTCATTTGTTCTTTGTTGAGTGACTTGACCTTTTTTGACAAATAAGCGTTAATAGGGATCATAATAGCCATTGTGACTATACCACCGATGACTGCTTCACCTAGTAACCAATATAAGGAGGTCAATACGATGACAATTTGAATAGGAGCACCGATGATTACTTGAGAGTTTTCAAAAAACCTTTGTAAACGCAATACATCGACAGATACGAAATTAATAATATCACCAGTTGAATACGATTCACGAGACGCTAGTGATAACCTCAAAGATTTTTGATAGATCAAAGCAGCAACCGAACCTCTAATACCTAGACCAACTTCGAAAATTTTAATATAGAATTGATTGTTTAAGAAAGTTGATAGGAAATTTGTCAGAAATAAACAAATTACGATGAAGAAACTATTTAGAAGCGGATATTTTTGTTCACCATCTATATTGAAACTATCGATAAATAATCTCAAGAATTGAGGTTCTATTACTGCTAACAGATCTTTTGTAGTTTCGAATACTATAGCAATGAACATAGAAGAACCAAAAGTTTTCAATAATGCCATTAATAATGAATTTTTACCATTCCATCTTTGAGTTTCCCAATTAGCGTTTAACCTTGAACTGACTTCACGGATATTTAAATCAATTGGAGGTAAAGGTAAATTATGAGGGTCTTTTACTTTTTTGTTACGGTAGGTTTCAGTGATCAACTTATTCATCCAAGTGAAAGATATATCCGCCAGAACATTAGATCTGATATAAATTTGATTTTCTTTATAATATTGAATAAGTTCAGCTGAAGGATTGTAAAAGGATATATCATAAGTAAAGATCAAAGCAGTATTGAATAATAAAACCCATTCCAGAAAATGAGCGTAATCATTATCAATTAATACCACTTTATTGTTATCTGGATGAAATAATCTTTGTATAATTTGAGTGCTTAAATTAAAGAATAAGAACATCGAGTAGAAAATTTGACCACCAATAGATGCAGTACTTCTAAAGAATTCTAAGAATTGGGTTGGTACTGAAATTAGAACTGTAAATAGAAAATTGATCAGGTATGAATAACCAATAATTTTTGAAGTATTTTCCATTGAACGATTCCATAGAAACAATAAACCCAACCAAATAAGCGATTGGAAAATCACAGTGGATATATGAATATAGTGAGCAAGTGACATGGAACTCCATTTTGAAATGTACTTAAAATTAGGTGGTATTCTAGTTTCCCTTAATAACAAAATGATCTGAATAAGACCAATAAATGCGAAAAAACAAGCAATCGAAATACTGGTCAATGAAATAAAACATGGAGTCAAAGCATTTGTTTTATTATCAAAATAAGGATTGTAGCCATAAGGGCATCCAGTTGAATTACTATTCAACATTATTGTAGTTTTTACTACTTTTATTCTTCTCCCCTCAAAAAAACAGCAGTACAGACACAGACACAACTCACTCCCTCTAGCCAACTAACTCTTTATATCTCTCCAATTAGTAAATAAAATGAAAATTAAACATTTAACTTAAACCTTAAAGGTTATCAAAACTTAAATAAACTAAAATACAATTTATCCTCATCGTTATATATATGAGTAGTATGAGCGTCTTTTTGAAACTTTTTTTCTTCTCTTCATTAGATTAACTAAAAAGGTTTATTTCAAAGGGTGCAATGATGAATTTTTTCAAAAAATTCAAAATTTCGAAATAGGTTATCTCGGTCGTAACTTCCTGATTTCTCTGGCAGTTTCTTTGGATCGTACCAGTTACCTAAAACGGGAATGTAATTTCGAATTCGAAAAATTATATTTAATCAGGGGCAGGGTAACAAGTTTAAATTGGTCTCTAAGGAAAGAGAGAGAGAGACATAGCAGAGAGTACAGTGATTAGATTAGATTAAATTAGTAATGCCAAAAAGGCAATGTGTTTATGCCATATAAGGTTTTTTGCAATAATTGGCTGTTTGTTGTTGTTGCCTTTTAGATTCAGCTCGAACTTATCATTCATACTCTTGGATTAGATATTTATGTATTTGTTTTACTTGGGCTGTAAGGAAAGGAGGAGGGAGATGCTTGTGTTATGAGAAATACTGGAATTATAAATAATATATCGTTATAGAAATTAATATGAATATGTTCTTATTATCTCTAATTAATTACAACTAATATAGAATTATGTATTCAAATATAAAAGTTACACTTCGACATGATAAATTTGGTGGGACGTGGGAATAAAGAAAAAAAAAACATGCAATGCAACTTGCAATCTCTTGAAAAGTAGCTCTTTTTGGAATCAATCCAAGATACTTTTAACCAACTTCTCTTCTTCTTCTATTTTTTTTTCTAGAGACTCTTCTTCTTCTTTTAGTTTAAGTTGTTCTTGTTGGAGCTTGGCCAATTCCAATGACGCCGATTCTAAAACATGCGACTCAACTTTTTCCTTCTTTGTTAATTTGGTAATCTGTTCAATCAAAGCATTACATATCTCTGTCAATTTTAGTATCTTAGCGTCTGTTTGTTTCTTATATTCGACAAATTCTCCCGACCAATATCTACTACTATCTGACATCTTAATACCAATAACTGCTGTGTCTATAATACACGAATGTTTCTAGAATGTTCTTGTTTAGAAATCAGAAATATACATCAAGAGCACTAGAAACTCTTTATTACCTCTTTATACATTATTACTTGAATAATAGCATTCTTAAATACAAAATATTTTATTTTATATCACTTTTGAGTCTTTACACAGAATCAATAATGGAATACATCAAGGGGACATTATTAGGGTACTACATATATATATATGTATATATACCGAAAGGTCACTACTTTTCATTATGACAGTCCGCATAAGAAGAAATGCTGAAGGGAGCTTCATGAAGTTATCTTTTATCTTGGTGTTTCTAGCAGCAGCTTGAACAACAACTCTATGAATACTTGCATTAAATTATCACCTCCTTCCTCCGGGAAGAACAACGAAGAATATTAAAAATTAGAGTGACTTAAGACTACCACCCATCCATTTCTATATGTATTTATAAAAGTATTTTACTGAAGTTTTGTAAATTAGAATTGAATTGCAATTAGTTAACATCCTTTGACATTTCAAGTTGATCTTGTTTAAACAGCTCTGAAGAACTGGACTTTTTTCGTAAGTTAGATGATGTGACTGTGATTATGTGTTATCATGATGGAGTATAATTCTAGATTACATTTGGTTGTTTGTCATCAATATACGGCTCATGTAGTTTCTCAACATCTCCCACCTTATCTTTTAAGGAGTCTAGACTTTTTTTAACAGTCGCAAAAAAAGAAGCGCAAGTGGTTTAGTGGTAAAATCCAACGTTGCCATCGTTGGGCCCCCGGTTCGATTCCGGGCTTGCGCAGTTTCTTTTTTACTTTTTATCCATCTTCTCCTCTCCCTTTCTTCATAAACTGATCAATATTTTAACCAAGAAACCCAAGAAGTAAATGCTAACTGAAATTTTTTTTCTATAAAGCAATCTCTGCTCAAATGCTTTACTAAGTTAAATTTTAAAAAATAACATATAGACAAAAGTAGGACACATCTGGAATTTATTTCTTGGCTTTGCTATTTTACAACCAAAAAAAAAAAATTATCCACTCAATAGCATAATATACGTGGATGGATATTGAAACATATCGAAGTAATCAAATTAATCAAATTATTCAAGTATCTCTCACTCATAATCTCAGCTTTTATATTAAAGTTCTATCCAAACCAATATTATAGTAAAGGATAAGTATTACTATATAGTAGGCTAATTTAACTTCATTATTGTCACTACTGCCACTTAAAGTGATATAATACTGTGATTCAGTGATCTATACATTCATTTAATATTATCATTTCATTTAGTCATTAGCTATCATCTTCACAGTAATATATTTATAATCAACTGTAACATGATGGTTTCTTATAAACTATTATCGTTGATTACATTGTTATTTGTTGCTCAATGTACCACAGGTTTACTCAAACAAGATGATTATGTAGTAAGACCTGATCTGTTGCCTGGTATATCCTCTATTAAGGATAAAGCATTAATTCCTAAAATGTATGCAGGTCATATACCATTGAACCTACAAAAGACTACCGATGAGAACGAAAATACAGATGAATCTGATTCAAATTCAAATACAAATTATTTTTTTTGGAAGTTTCAACATCAGTCCGTTGAATCCCCAAATTTAATTTTTTGGTTAAATGGTGGTCCTGGTTGTTCTTCAATGGATGGTGCTCTGGTTGAAACTGGTCCATTTAGAGTTGATAAGAACGGTAAACTATACCCAAACGAAGGATCTTGGCATAGCAGAGGTGATTTAGTCTATATCGATCAACCAATTGGCACCGGACTTTCTACTTCTGCAGCCATTCCAAATCTATTGGATGACTTGAAGGAGGTTTCTGATAATTTCATCTTATTTTTGGAAAATTATTTCACAATTTTCCCAAATGATTTAGATAAGGATATAATTATTGCTGGTGAAAGTTATGCCGGTCAATATATTCCATTTTTTGCAAAGGCAATCAAAGAATATAACCAAAAAATTTCAGATAATAAGAAAAAAATCAATTTGAGAATGTTACTAATTGGTAACGGCTGGATCGATCCTATCACTCAGTCTCTTTCTTATTTGCCTTTTGCTATTGAAAAAAATTTGGTTGGCAAAGATACTCCAGACTTTGAAACTTTATTGAAAGCTCATGAAAAATGCCAAAATAAAATTAACTCAATCAGTGAAGACGATAATTCATTTAGTCACGAAGAATGTGAATCCATTATCAACATGTTAGTATCGGTTACAAAGGATAACTCCCCTAATGTTAAATCAAATGAAGTTTGTATTAATATCTATGATTTTAATTTAAGAGATTCTTTCCCAGCATGTGGTGCAAATTGGCCAATTGATGTTTCTCATGTTGCAAAGTTTTTTTCAACTCCGGGTGTAATTGAAGCTCTAAATTTAAATGCTGAAGAAGTCCCAAGATGGAAGGAATGTAATTACGATGTTTTGAATCATTTAACTAATCCTGTATCAAAGCCATCTGTAAGATTATTACCCGAACTTTTGGAATCTGGAATTGAAATTATTTTATTCAATGGTGAAAATGATTTAGTTTGTAACAATAAGGGTATTACTGATATGATTTCCAAATTAACCTGGAATGGTGCTACCGGATTCTCTGACAAAGTTCAAAAATATGAATGGTTATTTAGAGATTTAACCAAAGATACTGAGGAACCAGCAGGGACCGTTACCTTTGATAGAAATTTGACATTTATCAGTGTATACAATGCTTCTCACATGGTTGCATACGACAAAAGTATTGTAGCCAGAGGTATTTTAGATATCTATCTAGACAATGTCATGCTGGTTGAAAAAGAAACCGATTCTCCCGATGTTTTGATTAGTACTAATGAACCAACATTTAGTGATATCGAAGAAGAAGAGTTAGATGGTGAAAAGGAAGACGAAAAAGATGGGGTCACTGAGGGCGATGGAGAAAAAAGTGATACTGACGAAGGAAAAGACACCGATAAGGGGAAGGATGAAAAGAACGATGATGATGACGATGATGACGATGACAGTGACGATGATAGTGACGATGACGATGACGATGACGATGACGATGACGATGACGATGACGATGATGATGACAGTGACGATGACGATGACGATGATGATGACAGTGACGATAACGAGAAGGATGATAAATCTGAAAGTGAAACCAAAACACATCCTAAAGCTAAGATAGCTCTGTTACTATTATTATTCATTTCTGTATTTGGTATAACAGGTTCTCAAGCTCTACGTCAACGTAATTTCCAGTTCAGAAGAGCACCACTTACCTCAAATTCTTTTTCATCTTCCAGTTCTCCTAATGACCCTAGTAATTGGGATAGTAATGATGATTTTGATTTTGATATTGAAAACGATCCATTACCAAGTACGAACAATAAACATAAAGCAGCAAAGAAGAAAAAAGACTATGTTAGCATCCCATCAGATATTGATGAGTCATTCGAATTAGCCGAAATTTAGATTTCAATTACACATTTAATATACTTCTATAAAATTTAACATATAAATAAGATAAACAAATAAGGACAATTAGAGAATTGATTTTTTATGACATCGTTAATATTATTTCATATAAACCTCTAAAGCAAGATTATAAGTACTTCACAACAAAGAACAAAGAATTTAATAAGATCTTGCTAAGGAATCTTTTTTTAAATATAATTGCTACATTTCAAGATGTAATATGGAATTTTTGTACTATCATATCTCCATTCTAGTGGAGAAATAAAATGGACTCTTGATAATATTTTAAAAGAGAGTCAAACATGTATACGGTTCAAATTGTATTCGATAAAAATCAGCTCAAGTTTGTATATTAGTAAAGTGAAAATAAGAATAAATTTGGAATTAATTCTTGTATAGTCAATAATATTTTTGTTAATTTCATTGTCGTAAGGGAATCTATTCCTGAACATATCGAGATCGCTAAGTGCAATTTAGAGAGTATAAGAGGACTTGGTATAAAATAGAAGATGAATACCATATTGTTCAGATGTAAAAGTAATATCTGATTGATTCATTTTGGTGATTGATACAAGATGTTTTTAATATAATATTTATATTTATTTCTCCGTAGTGTCTTATAAATGTAACTAAATAAATATATATTAATATTTTAGATAAACAATATTTTAGATGTACCAAAATGTCATGCCTTTTTATATGTTTAGATCCAATCTCATAATCTTAATATTATTTATTTATGATAATAAATTATGATGCCTTTGCACTTCACTTCTTATGATATGATTTGGCAATTACTTAGAAGGTCGAGTATGACATTTGCGATCGAACAATTGCAACGTGTCATAACCTTTACTGTCATAACCTTTACTGCCATAACCTTTATTGCCATAACCTTGAAACCCATTAGTGTGAACCATACATTTTAGGTTACAACACATATTTACTTCTACAATTAATAAGAAGCTAACAATTGCAAGGTAATAAAAACACATAATAATAATTTTAGAACTATATTAAAAATTTCCCCAGAATATCTGATAAATCTGGAACATTTGTAACACATATAAAAAGCAATTATTAAGAATAGTTTATAAAGTTGAGATTTGAAACGCCAAACTATCCGTAATATGAGAAACAGACAGGTACGTCACTTTATGTACGAAGAGAATGAGCATTTCCTAAGAACAACTTAAATATTTTCTTACCCGTACGTGATTCACTTCACGTAATTCTAGCATATAAAAAGAATAGAGAACTTTTGAAAATGTATTGTTTTGACCGGTTATTATATAATAGTGAATAAGTATTATATTAGTTAAAGAAGTAATATGTGTACTATATTCTAATATATTAGTATAAGCTAAAGGTAGATATACTGATCAATATATTAAGTTGTATATTGTAATAATAATTAAGTCTGTCCCTCTTAGTTTGGGAACTTATTC